>NC_044978.1:106413555-106717692 GCF_008728515.1 Papio anubis
TTGATGACCGCTGGATTTCGTTTACGTTTGTTGGGTTCTTCTGAGCAGGCAGTCTGTCCGTTCTCAGATCTCCAACGCAGAGTTCTTTCTCTTCAAAGCTGTCGAAAGACAAAGTCGTTTGCGTCTGCAGAGGTTTCTGCTTTGTTGTTGTCGTTGTTGTTGTTGTTGTGTGGCCCCAGGTGGAGTCTACAGAGACAGGCAGGTTTCAGCAGGCTGCTGTGAGCTCCACCCAGTTGGAACTTCCCAGCAGCGTTTTACCTCTGCCAGCCTCAGCAATGGGCGGGCCCCTCCTATGCTTGTACCGGTGGATCTACAGACTGCTGTGCTGTAATGAGGAGGCTCGATCCGATAGTGTAAGGATATGATCTCCTGAATTATTGCCTGTTTGCTTAAGCGCAATATTGGGGTGGGGATTACCCGATTTGCAGGTGTTGTGTGTCTCAGTTCCCCTAGCTGGGAAAGATTCCCCTTCCCCCAAGCACAAAGCCTGCTTCAACTCTCGTGGGAGCTTAAGCTTAGCACCCGATCACAGTGAGATGAACAGTGCCTCAGTTGAAAGTAAGAAATCACTGGTCTTCTGTGTGGCTGGCTGGGAGTTGGAGACTGAGCTGTCTTTACCGGGCCATCTTGCTCCTCTCATTTCTCCTGAATTTGAATGTTGGCCTGCCTTGCTAGGTTGGGGAAGTTCTCCTGGATTATATCCTGAAGAGTGTTTTCCAACTTGTTTCCATTCTCCCCATCACTTTCAGGTACTCCAATCAAATGTAGATTCATTCCTTTCTACATAGTTTCATTTATTGAGGCTTTGTTCATTCTTTTTCTTTCTTTTTTTCTCTAATCTTGTCTTCATGCTTTATTTCATTAAGTTGAATTTCAACCTCTGATATCCTTTCTTTTGCTTGATCAATTTGGCTATTGATACTTGTGTATGCTTCATGAAGTTTTCATGCTGTGTTTTTCAGCTCTGTCAGGTCATTTATGTTCTTCTCTAAACTGGTTATTATAGTTAGCAATTCCTCTTACCTTTTTTCAAGGTTTTTAGCTTCCTTGCATTGGGTTAGAACATGCTCTTTTAGCTGGGAGGAGTTTGTTATTACCCACCTTCTGAAGCCTACTTCTGTCAGTTTGCCAAATTCATTCTCTTCCAGTTTTGTTCCCTTGCTGGTGAGGAGTTGTGATCCTTTGGAGGAGAAGAGGCATTCTGATTTTTGGAATTGTCAGTCTTTTTGTGCAGGTTTTTCCTCATTTTCATGGATTTATCTATCTTTGGTCTTTGATGTTGGTGACCTTTGGATGGGGTTTCTGTGTGGATGTCCTTTTTGTTGATGTTGATGCTATTCCTTCCTGTTTGTTAGTTTTCCTTCTAACAGTCAGGCCCCTCTGCTGCAGGTCTGCTGGAGTTTGCTGGAGGTCCACTCTAGACCTTGTTTGTCTGGGTATCACCAGCAGAAGCTGCAGAACAGCCATGATTGCTGCCTGTTCCTTCCTCTGGAAGCTTCGTCCCAGAGGGGCACCCACCAGATGACAGCCAGAACTCTCCTGTATGAAGTGTCTGTCGACCCCTGCTGGGAGATGTCTCCCAGTCAGGAAACATGGGGGTCAGGGACCCACTTGAGGAGGCAGTCTGTCCCTTAGCAGAACTTGAACACTGTGCCTGGAGATCCAATGCTCTTTTCAGAGTCAGGAGGCAGGGATGTTTATGTCTGCTGAAGCTGTCCCCAGAGCCGCCCCTTCCCCCAGATGCTCTGTCCCAGAAAGATGGGAGTTTTATCTATAAGCCCCTGACTGAGGCTGCTTCCTTTCTTACAGAGATACCCTGCCCAGAGAGGAGGAATCTAGAGAGGCAGTCTGGCTACAGCAGCTTTGCCAACTTGCAGTGGGCTCTGCCCAGTTTGAACATCCTGGCGGCTTTGTTTACACTGTGAGGGGAAAACCACAGACTCAGGCCTCAGTAATGGCGGATGTCCCTCTCCCCACCAAGCTCCAGCATTCCAGGTCGACTTCAGACTGCTGTGCTGACAGCGACAATTTCAACCCCGTGGATCTTAGCTTGCTAGGCTTCATGGGGGTAGGATCTGCTGAGCTAGACTACTTGGCTCCCTGGCTTCAGCCCCCTTTCCAGGGGAGTAAACAGTTCTGTCTTGCTTCCAGGCGCCACTGGGGTATGAAAAAAAACTCCATCAACTAGCTCTGTGTCTACCCAAGTGGCCACCCGGTTTTGTGCTTGAAACCCAGGGCCCTGGTGGAGCAGGCACCGGAGGGAATCTCCTGGTCTGCGGGTTGTGAAGACCATAGAAAAAGTGTAGTATCTGGGCCGGAATGCACCATTCCTCACGACACAGTCCCTCAAGGCTTCCCTTGGCTAGGGGAGGGAGCTCCCTGACCCCTTGAACTTCCCGGGTGAGGGGATGCCCCACCCTGCTTTGGCTCACCCTCTGTGGGCTGCAACCACTATCTAACCTGTCCTAGTGAGATGAGCCAGGTACCTCAGTTGGAAATGAATAAATCACCCACCTTCTGCCTTGATTTCACTGGGAGCTGCAGACCAAAGCTGTTCCTATTTGGCCATCTTGCCAACTATTCTAATAAACATTTTTCTTAAATGAAAGAATAGATGACCTGACATGCATTTTATTTAGCTGCTATTATGTGATCTCTTTTGTAATAAATCATACAGGGATCCACTTGGAACTTGAACTGGAACTCCAAACTACATTAAATGAATTTGGGGAAGGAAAGTAATGTGAAAAAAATGGCAGAATAAAGAGGGTCTCTTACAAGTTCCAGGGATTTATGGGTTTTTTTATTTTTTTTAAAAAACACATCCTGCTAGGGTTCTTTTCTCTACCAAAAGCTACCATGGCTTGGCAAGAGAAGGTTTACTGTGTTAAAAACTGAAATACAAAGGGCTAAAGATAAAGCTTTTGGATAAGTATTTCCATTTTGTAGTTCTTCAAAGGACAAGAAAAAAATACTGATTTACTGATCTCAAAGTAAGCTTAGTGGTTCCCAGTAAATTGGTATTTATATTATATCTCTTATTCAAAGAGTTAGAAAAAGTTATCATACCTTCAAAATAATCTCAATCATGATAACATTTCTGTCTTGATGAAGCATAAAGAAGCTCCTCTAAGACTTAACTCCATGTTTCCCGAACTATTTTGGTATTTTTCTGTTCTTTGAGATGTTATGTGTGTTTTTAAGGCGAGGCAAGAGGAGGTGGTTTCTGAAGCTCAAGTAATTTCAGAAAGACTAGATCAAACATATTCAAATGTATTTTTCTCTCTCTCTTTCTTTTTTTCTTTCTGAGATGGAGGTCTAGATATGTTGCCCAGGCTACTCTTGAACTTCTGGTCTTAAGTGATGCTCCTGCCTCAGCTTTCCAAATCATTGGAATTATGAGTGCGAGCCACTGTACCCACCTTTAAACACATTTCTTAACAGCAGGGTCAGCAAAAGCTTTAACACACTAACCTTCACGCTGTGTTTCCTTACAGAAAGCATAAACCAAATATTCATTAGGTAGATAAATGATAGGATATAAAGGAAGGAAATCAAAGTAGAAAAAACTTTAGGGATCCATTATTAAGTCCACAATCATTGATTTCTTGACCTACTCCTCAATCAGCAGGCTTTCAAATGTACTCTCTTTTATAGTTAAAATGTTGGAAAGGAGTGACAGAGTAAACTCACTCTTTAGTGACTAACCAGCTATTTGTTACTCAGGCCCAGCCGTCATTCGGAGCTTCCCTTTTATAAAGGCAGGATCAATATCAGCAGAGGTCAGCCAAGTAAACTATGAGTACTCTTACTATTAGGTTGGTGCAAAAGTAATTGCAGTGTTTGCAATTACTTTTAATAAAACCCTTATATTATAAAGATGCAATTAGCCCATCTAAAAGTCTATATTGCTGATTCTTTCTTATAGTGAGAGCTGGCCAATGAGATGTAGGTAGACATTATTGATTTTTTTTTCCAGGGAGCTGCCTCAGCTAGCAGTGAGTCCTTTACCTTTCTTCTTCTTCTTCCTTATTCTTGTTGGAATGTTGCTATGATGGTTAGAACTCTAGCAGCCATCTTGGACCATTAGGAAAGCTTGAAATAGAAAAAGCTATAGGCTGCCGGGCACAGTGGCTTTCACCTGTAATCCCGGCACTTTGAGAGACTGCGGTAGGCGAATCTCTTGAGCTCAGGAGTTCGAGACCAGCCTGGCCAACATGGCGAAATCCATCTTCACACACACACACACACACACACACACACACACACACACACTCACACAATATAGCCGGGCATGGCATGGTGGCGGGAACCTGTAATTCCAGCTACTCAGGAGGCGGAGGCTGCAGTGAGCTGAGATCCTGCCTTTGCACTCCAGCGTGGACAAAAGAGAAAAAAAAAAAAAAAGTAAAAAGAAGAAAGAAAAAAAGGCAATACGCTAAAGATGGCAAAGCAAAGACAATGAAGAAGCCAAAGTTCTGTACAAATGTAAACTGCCAACTTTCAGGCAGCTTTTTTTTTTTTTTTAATTATCCTTTAAGTTCTAGGGTACATGTGCACAACATGCAGGTTTGTTACATATGTATGCATGTGCCATGCTGGTGTGCTGCACCCATCAACTCATCAGCACCCATCAACTCGTCATTTACATCAGGTATAACTCCCAGTGCCATCCCTCCCCTCTTCCCCCACCCCACAATAGGCCCTGGTGTCTGATGTTCCCCTTCCCATGTCCAAGTGATCTCATTGTTCAATTCCTACCTCTGAGTGAGAACATGTGGTGTTTGGTTTTCTGTTCTCGTGATAGTTTGCCGAGAATGATGGTTTCCAGCTGCATCCATGTCCCCACAAAAGACACAAACTCATCCTTTTTTATGGCTGCATAGTATTCCATGGTGTATATGTGCCACATTTTCTTAATCCAGTCTGTCACTGATGGACATTTGGGTTGATTCCAAGTCTTTGCTATTGTGAATAGTGCCTCAATGAACATACGTGTGCATGTGTCTTTATAGCAGCATGACTTATAATCCTTTGGGTATATACCCTGTAATGGGATGGCTGGGTCATATGGTACTTCTAGTTCTAGATCCTTGAAGAATCACCATACTGTTTTCCACAATGGTTGAACTAGTTTACAATCCCACCAACAGTGTAAAAGTGTTCCTATTTCTCCATATCCTCTCCAGCACCTGTTGTTTCCTGACTTTTTAATGATTGCCATTCTAACTGGTGTGAGATGGTATCTCATTGTGGTTTTGATTTGCATTTCTCTGATGGCCAGTGATGATGAGCATTTTTTCATGTGTCTGTTGGCTGTATGAATGTCTTCTTTTGAGAACTGTCTGTTCATATCCTTTGCCCACTTTTTGATGGGGTTGTTTGTTTTTTGCTTGTAAATTTGTTTGAGTTCTTTGTAGGTTCTGGATATTAGCCCTTTGTCAGATGAGTAGATTGCAAAAATTTTTTCCCATTCTGTAGGTTGCCTGTTCACTCTAATGGTAGTCTCTTTTGCTGTGCAGAAGTTCTTTAGTTTAATGAGATCCCATTTGTCAATTTTGGCTTTTGTTGTCAGACCTCTTTAATCAGTGAGGAAATAAATATGTCTTGTTTTAGTCATCATTATTTAGACATTCCTGTCATAGACAGTTAAACATAACTCCTAACTGATAGAGCATTCAGTGAAAATTAGTATTTTTTTTTTTTTTTTTGGTGGAGGTGAGGAGAGGTAATATCATGCCATTTCTTTAAACATAAGGAGAGAGTGACAGAGCTTTACATTTCAACATTAAGCTGCAAGTTCACATCAAAGGCTCCTTTTAGACTGCTTAAAACAGGACAATTCCATTTAATTCTAATCTCTTCATAGATTCTATATTATTGTGAGGGAAATCTCAGCTGTCATTTAGCTACAGCACAGCATGCTTTCTCATTACCAGCCTGCAGTTATCAGAAGAGCTTCCTCTCAAGGTTGTAATCATTATGAAAATGGCAATGAGGTACTTAGTCAAAAGATAGTAAAGTGTGCTTCAATTAAAACTTGATAGCAACACATATCTTTCTTTTCTTTCTTGACTCATAAATAAAAGCTGTCTATACAACACTTAACTACTCAATTAGGAACCAGCACTAAATACGGTTTAGCAAGGGCTATACTGGCAAACACACCATGAGGTGACCATTGAAGGATAGCTCTACTATCTTATTAGAGGGGAGATGATCATATATGGGATATTACTTTTCTCTTCATGAGGACATGCCATCTTACTGAATGACTTTAGAAAGATGTAACACTCTCTTTAGGTGACACACAAGACATGTGACCAGCATGATATAATTACTTATAGATTATAAGTGATTGGCTGGTAAAATCACTTGTTGGGAAAATGAATTTCTGTTCATAAAAGCAATATCTTGTGTCTGCATGCAGGTATTTATGTTATCGGGAGTTACATAGAACAAACACAGAGTAGATCTAGGTGCAGTGACACGTGAAGAGATGAGTTTTAGCAGGTGGTTACAAGAGAGAATAGTGAAGATTATTAGACGTAAACTCAAGACTATTTAAAAATGACTCAAGGTTTGGTTTCTGTGGTTCTCACACAGATGAATGGCCATTGACAGCCAAGCTAATAGAAAGCCTTTTTTTTTTTTTTTTTTTTTTTTGGAAATCATAACACTTTCAAATTAAATGAAGACAATTGCAGATGTCTTTTTATAAGGATCTTCCTATGAAAAATAATACAAACTTCTTATAAATCACAACAAAACAACTATAAAAGGAAAATCTCTAAAGCAAGTATTCCAGAAACAAGAAAGATCTGATGCCCTTTCCCATCTCTCTCATTGTAAAATACTAAATCTTTACTGCAAGGTTCAGCGCCCAGCTTCCTCTCTGAATTCATCTCCTACAACCGTTCCCCACATTCCTCTCAGCCACACTGTTCTCCAAGCTGTTCCTCAAATTTAGAAGACATAACCTTGCTACAAAATCTTCTAATTGCTGTTCTCTCTGCTTTACAGCTTTTTGGCAAGAAAATCACTAAGCTTATTTCCCACATTTCCTTCAGGTCTTTACTTAAAAGTTGCCCTTTCAATGTGACTTTCCCTAGCCATTCTATCTAAAAATTCATCAATCTCCCTCTCCCACTCCTTTTCTGTTTCTCTCTTGACATACTATAATTCTTACCTATTTATCTGGTATATTATCCATCTCTCAAGATTATATTTCTGGGAGAACAGTGATTTATGTTTGTGTTGTTAAGTAGCATATTCTAATACCTACAATAGTACATGACAATAGTATATGCTAAATAAATACATGTTAAATGAATGAGTGAATAAATGGATAAGTGATAATGAAAACAAAATAAAACAAAAAAAAGCATGTTATAAAACTTGCCACTGATACCAGTTGGGTGCATATTCTACCAAAAATATTCTAGGGACATACAAGGTATATGTGTGGTCGTGTGTGCGTGCACACATATATGTGTGTGTGTATATATATATTTACAAGCATATATACACACACTTTATTTAATTTTATATATATATATCTCACTGACCTAAATTTATATATAGTAGTCTGCCCTTATCCACAGGAAATATGTTTCAAGACTTCCGGTGGATACCTGAAACTGAAGATTTTACTGACCTCTCTATATATACTGTATTTTTTTCTATACATTCATACAGTATAAATGTGCTGGACGAAAGGATGATTCACATCCTGGGTGGGACGGAGCAGGATGATGCGAGATTTCATCATGCTACTCAGAACAACATGCAATTTAAAACTTATAAATTGTTTATTTCTAAAATTTTCCATTTAATATTTTTGAACCGCAGTTGTCTGTGGATAACTGAAATCATGAAAAGTGAAGTCGTAGATAAGGGAGGACTGCTATATGTAGATTTAATATATTACTTAGGATAAATAATTTGGTGCAAGTTTCTTTTTTTAACATTATGGTTAGTCCACAAGAAGCTTGCCAATTAATACCTATATATTTCTATTATTTGTTATAACAGTTTATGTTTTTCAACCGGGTACAACCTCTCCTTTAAGTTAGTTCTAGATTTTTTGCTGTTCATTTTACATCTGTTTCACAATTATATTTGTTAGTATATCTGTAGATAAACTGATAGAAGTAAAATTACCAAGTCAATGGTGTATGCAATTTTAACGTATTATCAAAAATGTTAAGCATGTACTAAAAAAGAATAGTACAAAACCCACAAGTAATCAGCATTCTCTTTCAATCATTATCGACAAACAGCATGTGTTGTTTCACCTGTATTCCCATCCACTTCTTCCCTTCCCATTTTATTTTGAAGAATATCATTTTTATGATTAGCATTGCTTTTTATAAAGCAAATCATGCCATTTCATCTATACATATTTCAATATAACTCTCTAGGAGATATTGACTTTTAATTGTAACCTGTGATACAACTTGTACATATTAAAATAGTTCTTTTTAAAAATCCTCAAATATCTAGCTAGTCAGTGTCCGTATTTTCAGTTGTCAGTTGTTTTATGGTTTGCTTGAATCAGGAACCTGATATAATGCTTCCTGGGCATCCCATTATCCCTTTCTTTTTTTCTTACATTTTGTTGTTGTTGTTGAAGAAAACATGTTGTTTACTTTGTGGAGTTTATAACAATCTGAATTTTGCATCTTACCAGGCTTCACTTGCAGTGACTGTTTTCTGGTGAGAATCTTTTCCAGGTCATTTAGATGTCCATTGGCTTTATTCTCATGCCTCCTAGACATTTTGTACAAGGCAATAATATTGTTATTGGTGGTTTATCCCATCTGCTTGTATTTTGGAGTCCATGGAGATACTTTATTATCCATTTTTGTTGTGTTTGCTTGCTGTGAGGTTTTGTTTTGCTATCCTACTTTCTGTGTCTCTTTTTACAACTTGATTTTGGAAATTCCAACTTTATGCCACTATAAACATCCCCTCAGAATTTTCTAGAAGAGTGGTGTGTGGGTTTGTGGGTTCTCTCTCTCTCTCTCTCTTTTTTTTTTTAAGGCGAGTATCGCTCTGCCTCCCAGGCTAGAGTACAGTGGCACGATCTTGGTTCACCGCAGCCTCTGCCTCCCAGATTCAAGTGATGCTCCTGCCTCAGCCTTCCAAGTAGCTGGGATTACAGATGCCACCACCTGCTAATGTTTTGTATTTTTAGTTGAGGCAGGGTATCACCATGTTGGCTAGGCTGATCTCAAACTCCTGACCTCAAGTGATCCACGCACCTCAGACTCCCAAAGTGCTGGGATTACAGACATGAGCCACTGTGCCTGGCCTAGAATGGTGTGTGGATTCTTACTTATCATAGGTAGTGACAAATGCCCCTCAATAAAGACTTGTTCATTGTATTGTCTCACATAGAGTTTATAAAAGTTTGTTTCCCTGAAACAGGTTCAATTTCCCCATAGAACTTATATTTACAGTTGGTTTTTGTTTTTATTGTTGTTTTTGTTTGAATAAACATAGAAATTGACCTTCCTGGTCTTAAAGCTAGAAACTTGCATTTGTCTTATATGAATTCCCTCCTAGGGAAACCAACCCCCAGGCTTCCCAGATAGTATTAAGGAGCTGAAATGCCTCTTCCTTAACCCCTAATTCCTGCTTTTCTAACTGATCATCTGCTTCTTGTTGACCAAATCCTCTTCTTTCCCTCCCTCCCTAATTCCCATTTTCCTGCACATAGCTACATTCCTTCCTCACTATATAAACCCTCAATTATAGTCAGAGAATTGGGGAGATGGATTCAAGATTTATATTCCATCTCCTTAGCTGCAGCATCTGAATAAAGGCTTCTTCCCTGATAATATTCATTGTCTCAATTATTGGCTGGTTATGCAGTGAGTATTAGAACCCCAATCAAACTCTGGCGTTTGGGTAACATCCCTGCATCATGACACACATTTGATACTACCATTACTTTTCATCTTTGGCAATCTAACCAATAAGCAATTATAAGTCAGTGCTTTACATGGTCTTTCATGATTGCAACTTAAAGGAGAGGTAATCTGTCCTTTTTCCCGGATGTACTAGACAATTGTGTATGTTTTCCTATGGATTTATGCTTTATATCCTTTGAACACATTTCTTACAGGTTAATGGTCTTGTTTGTATTAATTTAGTATTTTAATACACTAACAAGTTTATTTTTGGAGTTTTAACATGGTAATTTTTATGTGTCATAAAGTATTCCATGTCTTTTGTTTTTTGTAAATATCCCATTATTTAAACATCCTATTATCCAAATATCCTTTTTCCCTAAATTATTTGAAATCCTATATTTACTACTTTTAAATTACCAAACTGTACTTAGATTGACTAATGGACACTTAATATTGAGTCACTGAACTGTGTGCCTATTATTTTTCTATAAACATTCACTTAAAATTATCATTATAATATTTTAATATCTATCAGGACTGATATGGTTTGGCTGTGTCCCCACCCAAATCTCAACTTGAATTGTATCTCCCAGAATTTCCATGTGTTGTGGGAGGGACCCAGGGGGAGGTAATTGAATCATGGGGACTGGTCTTTCCCATGCTATTCTCATGATAGTGAATAAGTCTCATGAGATCTGATGGGCTTATCAGAGATTTCCACTTTTGCTTCTTCCTCATTTTCTCTTGCCACTGCCATGTAAGAAGTGCCTTTTACCTCCTGCCGTGATTTTGATGCCTCCCCAGCCACGTGGAACTGTAAGTCCAATTAAACTTCTTTTTCTTCCCAGTCTCAGGTATGTCTTTATCAGCAGCATGAAAACGGACTAATACAAGGACTATGTCCCTCTCAACAAACTTTCTCAATTTTTTCTTTTTACAAAATGAAATTCAGTTGTAATTTTCCATTTCTAAGGGAACAGTGGCTTGCCTGAGGTCACATAGCTAGTGGTGGGTAGAAGCAGCATTTGAAATAAAATAGTCCTGGCTCTAAAATCTGTACTCTATTTACATAGTTCTTATTTTTAAAAAATACGATTGTTTTCATAGAGCAAGAAAAACAAACCTGTGTTGTGTTCTGTGTGCCAGATCCTGTGTTAACTGCTAAGGCTACAAAGATAAATTACTTTGTTTCTGGACTTGCTTATTGCCTAATATCCTATTGTTATCCTTTTTTATTTCCAATTTCCCTTCAGAAAATCATATATAAATCTTTATAAAGCCTTTAAACCCATAAAAGTAGTCATTTTTAATATCATAAATACATCAGTTGGGTACAAAGACAGTTTCTAAAATAATTATTGTTTGGATTCATTTTTTATGGAAGTAGAGAAGAATGCTTTTAAAAGAATAAAAGCAAGGCTTAGATTTAAAGAAACAGAGTAAGCACAATCTCTTCTACAAAACAGTTGTATTTGTAGTTTACATATAAAGGTCTGAACGTCCCCTAATTTCTCTTTAGAGATTATTTGGTATACTGGAAAACATGGCTCTTGTTTCAAATCCTTGCTCCTTATATTAGTTATTTGTTGCTGCACAACAAACTACCTAAACTTAGTGGCTTAAAACAAAAACGTTTATTGTCTCATAGTTTGAGAATCCAGGTGAGGCCAGACTGAGTGTTCTGGTTCAAGTTGCAATCAAGGTGGGGTTTAGGACTGCAGATATAGAAAGGCTCAACTGGAAAAAAAAAAGTCCCCTTCCAAGCCCATTCACATGGTCCCTGGCAAAATTCAGTTGCTCATGGTTGTCATACTGAAGATGTCAGTTTCTCTGAGAGTCTCAGTTATTTGCTGGCTATTGGTCAGAGGTTGCCCTCAATTTCTTGCCACTTGGGCCACTCTGTAGAGCAACTCACAGCATAACAGCTTGCGTCATCAGAGCTAACAAGCAAAAAGACAAGAGAGAGGTGTGCTAGCCTGATGGCAATCACTAATCTAATCTTGGTAGTGCCATCTAATCTAATCTTGGTAGTACCATCCCATCACCTTTGCTTTATGCAATTCACTGGAAGTGGGTTACTAGGTTCTTCCCAGATGCAAGTGGAGGGAATTAGAAAAGGGCATGAATAATACGAGGCAAGAGTCATTACAGGCATCTTAGAAGTCTGCCCACAATTTTTCTGTCTGTACTGATTCTGCAAGATTGGTTTATCTATGAAATAGAGGGTTGCCAAAGAAAAGAAACATATTTATCAATTATTATCAATAAAAGTAAATCTAGATATGCATGGGATGTATATATCAGTATTTTCTTTATTTTTACTATGACTGCTAACAGCTGATATTTATTAGATACTATATGCCCAATGTTAGGATAAATAGCATACAAGTTTGATCTCATTTAGTATTCATATAAGGTTGTTAGCATAATTCTAAGAGTTAAGTAATACTATTTTCCCTTGTTATATCTGAGGAGCCTGGGGCAAAGAAAAATCTAAGTAAATGCACCAAATCATACAATTAGCAAAAACTAGTCAGCCTATCTCCAACTCTGTGATTGATACCACTACAGCATGAAAAAAAAAGTGTATACATATACGTATATATAAACACATATTAAAAAAAACCTTTTCATAAACAGTGTAAAACACTATACACACACATACATACACACAGCCTTTGTCTAAATATTGTGAACTGGATACTCCCCAATTCACTTCTAGTAACTGATTTTGAGACCAAAATCATCTTCTCGGTAGGCCTTTGGGTATCTGAAGAAAAAAAAGCCAACTATGAGTTAACATCCACATAAACATCGTGCAGTTAGGCTATGCTGCACATCAATTTTGTAAGCCTACAGCAGTTATTACCCTGAACTGTGAAAAAGCCTGAACAGACACAAACTGTTTGCAGATAATTGTACTGACATTCCTACTTCATTACTTTTAATAGAACAGCAT
This sequence comes from Papio anubis, assembly GCF_008728515.1. Taxonomy (NCBI): domain Eukaryota; kingdom Metazoa; phylum Chordata; class Mammalia; order Primates; family Cercopithecidae; genus Papio; species Papio anubis. Next base: position 106,426,435 of record NC_044978.1, read on the forward strand.
TTGCAGTGTTCATGCCAGGGTACATGAGCACTACCTTCAGGAGAAAGACATATCATATGTCCTCTTCTCAGTTGAATAGAATGCTTTGGGCAGGAGGTCACTTTGTGGCATGAAGGACGTATTCACTTAACTAAGAGACCAGCTTTAATTAAAATAAAAGAAGTTTTAAAAGGGTTTTAGATGAGTCTGGTAAAAATCATTAGATTTTAGATAATCATTAGATAATAGAAAGTCATTTTATAATGGAGCACGTGTGCAAATTTGGTATTAATTCCTGTGTATTATGTATCAGACACCTACTAAATAAGCTGTTTTTCCAAATTGAAGAGGAATAAAACATGGGACATAGATAGATGATAGATAGATAGATAGATAGATAGATAGATAGACAGACAGACAGACAGATATGTTGTCAAGAATTACTCTTGCATTCAATGAGTAATGAGATTAAGAAAATGTTAAAACATTTAGTAGGAAACAAATTTAATTAATAAAACTAAATAGTTAAATATAGCACTCAGGCTCCTGTACCTATTGGTTTCCACAGGTCCTGAAACCAGCCCGTGTTCTGTACCATGACTCTGCAGTCAGTCATTCAAGTCAGTTCATTCAATGCACATCTGTTGAAAGAAAATAGGTTGTTTTGACTGGTATTTCCTCACTCATTCAACTAGTGATTACCTATACTTCTCCTTCTTATAGTCTTTTCCTGACTAATGCTACCCCACACATTATTTTTACACATTTAAGAATTATAACATATGGCCTGGCACAGTGACTCACCCCTGTAATCTCAACACTTTGGGAGGCCAAGGCGGGCAGATCACCTGAGGTCAGGAGTTCGAGACCAGCCTGACCAACATGGTTAAATCCCGTCTCTACTAAAAATGTAAAAATTAGCCGGGCGTGGTGGTGGTGGGCACCTGTAATCCCAGCTACTTGAGGCGCTGAGGCAGGAGAATCACTTGAAACCGGAAGGCAGAGGTTGCAGTGAGCCAAGATTGCGCCACTGCACTCCAGCCTGGGCAACAAGAGTGAAATTCCATCTCAAAAAAAGAAAAAAAAGAAAAAATATATCACACACTTGTATAAGAATCCCAAAATGTATAGTTTAAGGAATAATTGTAAAGCAATCACACATTTATTTAACTTCATTTATTTATTTTTAAGTTCAGGGTACATGTGCAGGTTTGTTACACAGGAAGACTTGTTTCATAGGGGTTTGTTGTACAGATTATTTCATCACCCAAGTATTAAGCCTAGTATCTATTAGTTATTGTAAAAAAATCTTTTCTTTCCTCCCACCCTTCACCCTCCTACAGGCCCCAGTGTGTGTTGTTCTCCTCTATGTATCCATGTGTTCTCATAATTTAGATCTCACTTATAAGTGAGAATACGCAGTATTTGGTTTTCTATTCCTGTGTTAGTTTGCTAAGGTTAAGGCCTCCAGCTCCATCCATTTCCCTGCAAAAGACATGATCTCATTCTTTTCTATGGCTGCCTAGTATTCCACAGTATATATGTTCCACATTTTATTTATGCAGCCTATTATTAACGGGCATTTAGGTTGATTCCATGTCTTTGCTATTGTGAATAGTGTTGCAGTGAACATACATGTGCATGTATGTTTTTTTTTTAATGAGGCATTTTATTTGTAAATATATGTGTTACATCCCTAGAAAAAGAATTCCATGATTTTCCCTCCTGTGTGTATTTTGTCTTGCTTCCTCGTGGACCATGATGCCAGCTGAGGTTGTCAGTATAATGAAACCAGACTGGCGGGATGGAAGCAGATTATTCTGTCATTTTTCTAGATCTTTGAGTTGCACATGAAATCTGGGACTGATCACTCCACACTTGTTCGGCCTGTCTGTGAGGTTCACAACAATTTTCCCAGCTCTGTGATCATCAGTGATTTCAAATTCGCCAATGTAACCATGCTTCATCATCAAAATGAGAAACCAGACAATGACTTCGGAGCACGGCCTAATAAGCACCTCGTGTTTGCCTCTCTTTTCCGCATTGTTGATCCTCTTGAGAGCATCAGCTAGGACATTCATGCGCACCATTGTGGCGGTGCAGAAAGATGGCAGAAAGAGGACAAGCATGTGTCTTTACAGTAGAATGATTTATTTGTCTTTGAGTATATGCCCAGTAATGGGATTGCTGGGTCAAATGGTGTTTCTGTCTTTAGGTCTTTGGGGAATCACTACATTGTCTTCCACAATGGTTGAACTAATTTACACTCCCACAAACAATGTATAAGCATTCCTTTCTCCATAACCTTGCCAGCATCTGTTACTATTTTGACTTTATAATTGCCATTCTGACCGGTGTGAGATGGTATTTCATTGTGGTTTTGATTGGCATTTATCTAATGATCAGTGATGTTGGGTTTTTTTCATATGATTGTTGGCCACATATATGTTTTATTTTGAAAAGCGTCTGTTCATGTCCTTTGTCCACTTTTTGAATGGTGTTGTTTTCTTCTTGTAAATTTAAGTTACTTATAGATGCTGGATATAGACCTTTGCCAGCTGCATACTTTGCGAAAATTTTCTCCCTTCGGCAGGTTGTCTGTATACTCTTTTCTTTTCTTTCTTTTTTTTTTTTTTTTCTGTGGAGTAGCTCTTTAGTTTAATTAGATCCCATTTGTCAATTTTTACTTTTGTTGCAATTGCTTTTCACATCTTTGTCATCTGCAAACAGGGATAGTTTGACTACCACTCTTCCTATCTGGATGCCCTTTCTTTCTTTCTCTTGCTTGATTGCCCTGGCCAGAACTTCCAATACTATATTGAATCAGAGTGGTGAGAGAGGATATTTTTGTCTTGTCCCAGTTTTCAAGGGGGATGCTTCCAGCTTTTGACCATTCAGTATGATGTTGGCTGTGGGGTTGTCATATATGGCTCTTATTATTTTGAGGTATGTTTCTTCAATACTTAGTTTATTGAGAGTTTTTAGTTCACAGTGGATGTCAAATTTTATCAAAAGCCTTTTCTGCATCTTTTGAGATCATCAGGTGGTTTTTGTCTTTAGTTCTGCTTATGTGATGAATCAGATTTATTAATTTGCATATGTTGTACCAACCTTGCATCCCAGGGATAAAGCCTACTCGATGGTGGTGGGCAAGTTTTTGATGTGCTGCTGGATTCGGGCAAACACACATTTAAATAACACCCAAGTTAAGAATTAGAAACTCGCCAGTTAACTCATAGACCTATTGTATGTTTCTTCTTGCTTTTACCCTTTCCTTTCAAATCTTGTTTTTTTTTTGTTTTTTTTTTTTTTTTGGAGCATTACTATCTGTTTGCATATATTTTAAATTATGATATTGTTTTTTCTTTTTTTTAAGTGGCATTAAAATGAAATTATGTTGAATCCTTTGTTGACTTTTATTTTCTGCTAAATTCCATGTTTATGAAAGCCATTTTATTGATGTGAATGTAGTTAATTTTTATTGTTGGAGAGCATTCTAGTTTGTCAACATACTACCATTTATTTATTCACTCTACTGTTAATGGATGTTTGGATTATTTCCTGTCTGGGGCTATAACATCAACGATGCTATGAACATTACAGTACATGTTTTTTTATGTACATTTACAAAACTATCTAGGCTTTCTTTATTTTAATTAGATAATGTGAAATTATTTTCAATATTACTGAATAATTCTAAACTATTTTCAAAAGTGAATATACCTACAGTGTATGAATTTCTGTTGTCCCATATCCTCACCAACACTAGTATTTTCCTATTCTTATTCTTATCAATTTTAGTTAGCTTGGTAATCATGTACTGCTTTCTCATGTTATTTTTAATTTGTATTATTTTATTGGTAATTAAGTTGAGTACATTTGCATATGGCTATTGTGTCATTTGGATATCCATTTACATGAAATAGTTACTTTAGTCTTAGGACCTTTTTATTTGTGTTCGCTTTCTTTTTCTAACTTATTTATAGGAATTCTTTATATACTCAGGATTTGAATTTTTAATTATATGTGTTGAAAATATCCTGTGTCATCTTGTAACTGTGCTTTTATTTAGTTTACAGTGACTTGATGAACAGATCTATATTTTAATAGTCACATACATTGTTTTCTTTTCTTATGTATTATACACATATAGCTAAGATGACAATACTCTCCAAACTGATCTAAAGATTCAATTAAATGTCTATCAAAATCCCAGTGATTGGTTTTACAGACTTAACAAGCTGTTTCTAATATTCACATGGAAATGTTTACTTTTCCAACCAAAACAAATTTTAAAAAGAACAAAATTGAAGAACTCACACTTCTCAATCTTAAAACTTTCTACAAGAATAGTTATCAATATAATGTGATACTATCATAAGGATTGACATATAGATCGTAAAACAGAATGGAAATTCCAGGATTTTTTTTTTTGCATTTACAATGAATTGGTTTTGACTAGGGTGTCAAGCAAATTTAATGAGGATCGAAGAGTTTCTGTGGATGATTCTAGTACAAGGGGATGGGGTATCCACATGGAAAATAAATTTATTTATCTGCCTCACATCATGTATAAAATCTAACTAAAAAGGGCCCCAAGACCTAAATTTAAGAGACAAATATATAAAACTCTTAGGAGAAAACATGACTAAATTTTCATGACCTTGGATTAGTCAACAGTTTCTCAGTAAGATGCCCTAAGTATAAGCAACAAAAGAAAAAAACACATAAACATCATCAAAATTAAAAACGTTTGTGATTTAATGCACATCATTAAAGAGGTGAAGGACCACCACAAAATGGAGAAAATACTTGCAAATTATAAGGGATTTGTATCATGAATATATATAAAAAAACTCTTACAACTCAACTAGAAAACATCAAACAACATGATAGAATAATGGATTAAAAAAATTGAATAGATATTTCTCCAAATATGGTATACAAGAGGCAAAACAGCTCATGAAAAGATTATTAATCTCACTACCCATTAGGGAAATGCAAATTAAAACCACGGTGATACCACTTCCCACTCACTAGAATCACTAAAACAAAAAAGACAGACAATAATAAGTTCTGTCAAGGATGTGGAGAAATTGGAACTATCCAGTCTTGCCTGTGGGATTGTAAAAGGTACAGGCACTGTAGAAGATAGTTTGGAAATTCCTCAAAAGGTTAAACCTAAAGCTAATATGTCATGGGAGAATTCTTTTCCTAAGCATGTCCCAGGTGACTGAAAACACATCCACACAAAAACTTGCACCAAAACGTTCACAGATGCCTTTTATAATAGTTAATAGTTAAAATATGAAAACGAAAACAAAAACAAAAAAACAGAGGTCTATTAACTGATAAATGGACAAACAAAATGTGGTGTATTCTTTATTCAGCAATGAGAAAGAATGAAGTAATGATACAAGCTACAACATGGATGAACCTCAAAAATATTGTGCTATGTGAGGGAAACCAGCCACAAAAGACTGCATATTGTATAATCCCATATATATAAAATGTCCAAAGTAGGTAAATCCATAGAAAGAGAAACTCGATTAGTGATTGCCAAAGGCTGGGGAAGGAGTTCAATTGAGAGTAACTGCTAATGTGTATGGAGTTTCTTTTAGGAGTGATAAAAATGTTTTTGAAATTAGATAGTAGTTATGTTTACATAATTCTATGAACATTAAAAACCTCTAGACTGTACACCTTAGAGAGGTGAATTTTGTGTTATGTGAATTATGTCTCAATAGAGATGTTGTAAGGAAATTTTACTTGCCTCATTGTGGATTTGTCTATTTTTTTCTGGTTTTGTTATTACCTGAATATCTTTTTAAATTTAAAATGATTATGTTTTATCTTTATGAAATCACTGTCTTTACCTGTACTTTTTGACATAAAGTCTACTTTGTCTAATATTTATACAGCTATGCAAGCTTTCTTTGCTAAGAATTTGATTATAACTTCAAAAAAATTTGTTACTTTCAACTTTCTTATTTTCCAATTTTAGATGTTTCTTGTACATGTAGCCAGGCCTTTGGAAAGGCCTTAGCAATATATTCACTAGCCATATGTTTTGGTTAACTACACAATATAGGCATCTTGACTGCTATTGAATAAGTTTGCTGCTTTTTCCCATGAAGTTTTTTCTTGCTCATACTTCCCTACCTGACAAATGACAATGAAATTGCCATTGGAATTTTGGTGGTTAAGCTAAAGTAGGTGTAGAGGAATCTATTTATGTGACTTCTAGAGTCACTTTCCTGGATACTTAGTTATTGTGTGCCATATTAGTATAGGAAAGCTTTCCAGGAATCCTCCTGCTATGCATTGTGCTAACTCAGCTGGCATCATCTCACAATACTTATGACCTGAGGTTGCCCTGCTATAAGAACTTGCTCTACAGTACCTGGCACCAAACACATGTGTGAGTGGAGAGGAAATAAGTTTGGAAATGTATGAATGCAGAAATAAAATTTGAATTATATGAATGTAAAATTCTTCCAATCAAAGATATTTAAAATTGCAAGCAAAGGGTTTTTTTTTTTTTTTTTTTTTTTTTTTTTTTTTGAGATGGAATCTCGCTCTGTCACTGCAACATCCGCCTTCTAGCTTCATGCGATTCTTCTGCCTCAGCCTCCCCTGTAGCTGGGACTACGGGCACGCGTTACCGTGCCCAACTAATATATATATATATTTTTTTGTACTTTTAGTAGAGACGGGGTTTCACCATATTGGCCAGGCTGGTCTCAAAGTCCTGACCTCGTGATCCGCCCACCTCGGTCTCCCAAAGTGCTGGGTTTACAGGCGTGAGCCACCATGCCCAGCCCGTTTGGTTCTTTTTGATGCTTAGTCAAAACAGAAGCTTCCTCTCATCAGGGATACACTCAGTGATTCACATATACAATTATAAATATGCAATTGTCAAAAGTATTTTACACAATAGAATCTTTTAGACGGCCTATGCATTGTAGGGCATAAATCTTTAGGCATTCTACAAATAAATGGGTCAGTGTTTTCAAGTCTCACGTTTTATGCACCTCAACATATGGGAGTATATCTTGGTATATCTGATGCATCATGTTCTATAAGCCCCAGATGCCATTGCTCATATAAAAATAGATGTATATTTCCTGCTAATGTGACCCCGAATACTAACTTTGATGAATATAACATAAAATCCACCACACGAGGAGGCTATCAACAATAATCTAGTTAATGAGTTCATAATTCTTTAATATAGTTCCCTGCACAATAAAACTTTAAACGCTCTAAAATCTCACAGCTTATATAGAAAATAAACATAGAGAGCTTTTCCCAAATTTGACAAAAATCTTTAAAAAATCAATGTGGTTATTACTAATAACTAGTCATAAAGCTGAAACTTTTCTATACTATCGGTATTAAAACCAAATTGTAATGATCCTTAAATAATTGGAATTATCTTTCTATCCTGTTTGCCAAAAGTTTTCAAAGTTGTTGTTATAAAATTAAAAAGTATGCAGCCAAAGTATTTAAGGAAATAGTATTATATATATATGTGTTCAAAAGGAAATTTTTAAAAGTTTCTTATTTTGGCCTATGTCATTTAATGTATTGTCAGCTTTTTAAAACCTGTAATTTGGTTTGATTTCTTTTTCTCATTCCAAATAAATATTATAAAGTGCAACTAATTTTTGTTGTTAGCTAATTTTTTATGTATTTTTCTTAGAGAATGAACTACCAAATTAAATAAACCTCTGGACTCACATAAAACCTAGATTGACGTATCTCCTCCCCTTGGAGTGGTCATTCATTTTAATTTTTGTTATTAAGTGCATGTAAACTGGTACTTTACTATAGTCATGTTTTGTATTTCTGGGATCACTACTAATATTTGTATGGGTCATATACATTTTCTCTTCTGTGAAAAGTCTCTTTATGCCTTTGAACATGTTTTCTATCTTTTAAAAGTTTTTCATACTGAATTGTGGAAAATTTTTTTTAAAATAGCATCTTAATATTTTGTTGGTTATCTGTATCATAAATATTTTCTCCCAGTTTATAATATTTTCACTTGTTTTAATATGTCTTTTGATTTGTAACAATTCTCAATTTTGATATAGTCAAATTTATAGGTCTTCTTATTTATGATCAACTCTTTTTTTAAAAAAACATTTTATTTTATTTTATTATTTTTTTCTATAGAGTACAGTGAAAGCAGGTTTATTAAGAAAGCAAAGGAATAAAAGAATGGTAACTCCATAGGCAGAACAGCCTTAAAAAATATTTTAAATAAACTTTTTCATCCCACTAAACCTAAACACGTTCCAAATGAACTTTTTCAAGTAGTTATTTAAACATTTCACTTCGACATTTATCTTTCATTTTCTGCAGTTTATGTTTATATAGTGTGAAGTGGCTTCAATTTTTTCTTCTTTCCATATGGATAGTCATTTATTCTCCAATCATCCCTTTCCCTACTGATCTAAAATGTCACTTCTGTCAAAAATCAACATGTATGGATACGTTTCTGAGTTCTCTGTTCTATTTTTGGTGTCACACTGTTTATCTCCACACTATTCTCATTTGTTATAGTTCTACACTATCATATGTATTATAGCTTTATAATAATTCCCATTAGCTAGTTGAACAATTCTTTGTCTCTGTTCTTTCTGGTTATTTTTGGCCCTTTACTCTTCCATATAAAATTTAAAATCATCTTATCAGATCATGAATAACCTTGTTATACATTGGAACTATATTGGATATGATTATTAGCAAAAGATATACTATTTTCAAATACTACATTCTTGTAGGCATGAACTTGGCACATCATCCCATATATTGAAGTGTTCTTTAATATCCTTTACTGAAGCAATTTCCCTTTAGTAGTTTTGAATATTTGAAAAGATACTTGATATTCTGTGATAATATTGTAAATTATAATCTCTCTTTAATTGTATTATTAGGATGTTTGTTACTGATAATTAGAAATGCAACTGACAAATGTTGTATTAATATTTAATTAAATGTGAATTTTATATACAACCAATTTACTAAGTTATTTGTAGTAATTTAAAGACTCTTCATTTTTTATGTAAAAGGTTACATCTTTCCTAATTTGCATCTTTATGTCTCCATTTTTTTTCTTGTCTTATTGCACTTGCTATGACTTCTAATACAATGTTGCATGAGAGTACTGACATTGTGCATCCTTATCTTGGTCCTGCTTATAAAGGGAACTCTTTAAATCCTTCCCCTTTTAGGAAAATATTTACCCTATATATATCATTTTTATAAGATTAAAGATATTCTTTCCTATTTCTTATTTCCTAACAATACATATCATGAATGGGTATTAAACTTTATTAAATATTTCTCTTCAGCCTAAGTAAATGATCATCTTTCCTCTCTTTTAATATGTTAATTTGTCAAATTGAATGTATGAAATTGAAAATATTGATCTGTTCTCATACAATGAGAATATAATGTTGGCCAAGCTATATTTTTTGAAAAATACATTTGGATTCAATTTGCTATTATAATCTTTTGTTTAGGATATTGCATCCATATTTATGAGTAAAATGTGTCTGTTATTTGCCTTTATTATTTTGTATTTATATATATATATATATATAAAATATCAGGTGTTTCCAGAAGTAGTAGAATTAGTTTGAAAGATTTCCTCTTTTTTATTGTCTGTAAGATTTGGTCTGATCTGTCATTTGAAATTGTCTTGCATTTCTATTGCTAAAAGGTTAGCTGTTCATTTTTCAATACTTTGAACATAATCTGCCTTTTTTTCCTCACATTTCTTTAATGTATCTTTTTATTTGATGTTCTGCAGATATTTCTGGATGTGGATTTCTTTTGACTTGTTCTACAAATAATATATTGGACTTCTTGAATTTTTGGTATGATATCTTTTATTAGTTAGGGAGTATTCTCAGGCATTCTCTTTTTACTAATTCATTCTTTTCTCTCTATCTGGTTCACTAATTGGGAGTATATTAGACTTAGTTAATTTTACCGTTTCCTAACCTATTTTTCATAGTTTCCGTGTTTTTTTCTCTATGTGCTATACTCTGTATAATTTCTTCTCACCTGTCCACCATCTTGCTAACTCTCTCTGTTCTTTTCAATATAATGATATAGCCATTCATTGAGTTTCTCATTCAATTTTTATATTTTTAGCTTCTGTGAGTTCTCTATTTTCAAAACTCCTTTACTTTTCCTTATAGCTTCCAGATCCCTAGAGATAGAGTTCACCTTGTATTTTGGTTTTCAAATTCTAGCCAGCATAATTACTTTTTATTCTAATAATGTGATTATATGATGAATGTATGGTCTATTTCTGTTGTTTGGTTTTTGATTTTTTTAAGGGGGATGGACTGATTCTTACACATAGTGTATTATCTCCTTCTGTATTTTTAAATTTTTTTCTTTCTTAGAATTGCTTATGGTTTGAGGAGAAATTGTTGATGAGAATTCTTTGAGTTCTAAGATGAAGATGTGCTCCTCTAGAGAAGATTTTTGTTTGCCTTTTTAAGATCTTTGAAAGTACTACCAATCTCTAACAACTGTACTGTAAATTTATGACTCATTTTTATGGGTTACCTATACAATGTGAATTTTTGACTGCAAATTCACCTGAGGACCAGCCTGTAGTTACTACTTTGCAAGGCCAATTTTATAATATACATTTGCTTTTGGAATTTAATGTTGGTGATTTATTCAAATAATGTAATTGGTTGTGTTTACGATGAACAAACCAACTTTGAGCTTGCATTGCAATTAGTTTAAATACTTGAGGAATATGAGATCTGCTATTTTATTTAGATCCTAGTTTCTGTGATAGCTTTATAACACCTGTGTAACTGAAATGATCTGATTGCTACAAATGTATGAATTCATTTTAGGATTTAAGGTTAGATGGGTTTATTAGCTATTTAGTTATAAAATTCAACATTGGATGTTTACAGGAAGCTGATTTGGCTACAGCCCAAAAACTGGAGATGTTTTTATGGCACTGCTTATTTGTAAACATTTTGCTTAATCAGCCTAAACTTTTAAGCAGTAAAAAAAAATATAGATCCTGTGAATAACAATTTAAGCACCACAGTAGTTTTAAATACCTTTATTTAAAGGAGAATACCATTCCGGTGCCTTTGTTAGCAATCCACAAATACATTTAATGTAAGGTTTTTCATCCTTCTAATTAACTAGTGAGCTGCTTAAAGAAAAAAATGCATATATTTTTAAAAAGTCTCTTTAGCTTATGAAAATATAATATTCACTCTGAAGTGGCACTTAATAGATTTTTCTATCATTGCGCATCTGTAAGTTCAATGATTGTTATCTTTCTTTATTTAGCACCAAGTTCTAAAGTAACAGATGTGCTGAAATAAATTTGATGCAAAAATTCTTTACAAAAATTTGCACATGTGTAATATATATTATGACATACATACATTTTCCCTCTTAGCACAGATTCTTAGCACTTCACATAAATGAGGCTGTGATTATGGATCCCAATCTTATGTGCTTTTAGCTGTACAGAGATAAAATACATTACACTTTAGAGCATAAAGTTAGTACTCCTTAGGTTGTATAAAATAGAAACCCACTCAGCTTGAGCAAAAAGGTAATTTATTAGGGCAGCAATATACCTGGGCCTCAGGAATAGAATTAGAATGGCAACACACTAAAGAATCCATTAAATTTCTCTCTTGGTGCCTATCGTGTCTACTTCTCTCTGTATGTCATGCTTTATTTTTCTCCTTGGTCGCAGAATAGCTTTTTCTGGTTCAGTCTCATAGGTAGAAAACCACCAACACGTGCTATGTAATTTATGTAAAATCATGAAGTAATTGAGAAATACTGAATTGACTTTGTCTGGATCTCAGTTCCCAATATTTGAAAAGAGGACAGATTGGTTGAGTTTAGGGCTCATCCCCGTGGTATAAGTGATGAGCAAGTGTGAATGTGGTGGCTGCCACATTACCAGTGTTGATGAAAGGAGAAAGGAATGCTTCCAGAAAAGAGATGCCGGAAAAAAAATTCAGTAATTGTCTGCATATAGCCAGAGGCTGCGTGTGTGGCTTATGGAATACCACCAATATTACCAGGAAGCCTGTTAGACATTTAGACTCTGAAACCTACCCTACCCCTTATGAATTAGGATTTGCATTTATCAAGATTCTCAAGTGATTTGTATCACATTAAAAATTAAAAACATGGTTCTAGTCTATTAAAAAGTCAGTACCCAGGTGTGTGAAAAATTGATTTTATTTCAAGGTACATTTTACTCCTAACCAGACTTAACCATTTAGCCTTCTGAGTTAAACCTTTGCATCCTTGAAGAATCCCTATCAACTGTTTTAGAACTATATATATATATATATTTTGTTTGTTTGTTTGTTTGTTTGTTTTTTGAGACGGAGTCTTGCTCTGTCGCCCAGGCTGGAGTGCAGTGGCGGGATCTCAGCTCACTGCAAGCTCCGCCTCCCAGGTTCACGCCATTCTCCTGCCTCAGCCTCCCGAGTAGCTGGGACTGCAGGCGCCCGCCATCTCGCCTGGCTAGTTTTTTGTATTTTTTTAGTAGAGACGGGGTTTCACCGGGTTAGCCAGGATGGTCTCGATCTCCTGACCTCGTGATCCATCCATCTCGGCCTCCCAAAGTGCTGGGATTACAGTAGAAATATATTTTTAAAATTATAATATAAAGGGAATCTTTAGAGTGACTGTATATATTACTGCAAATTCATTTCCCCTAGCGGAAAGTCAAACAATTTAAGGTACAGGTCTTAATAATGTGGGTCAATAGTTTCAATTTTATGTATAAAAGATAGCACAATATATCCACTGACAATGTATTTCTAATATTTCTAAATTTTACTAGTATGATACATTTACATTAATTGCCAAAGAAATAGCTAATTTGGCAACTCAGATGGAAACAAGTAATCCAAGTAATCTAGGTAAAAATTTTTTAAATAATGGAAGTCCTTAGCTCTTAGGTATTATATACCTTTAATTTTCACATAGGTGTATGTTGTGGAGTAAAACATTATTAGCTAGGTGTTATTAATGCTTATTGCATGCCAGAAACATTTCCAAATAATTTACATAGGTTTCTCTGATTTATGTTTGTTTCTGTTTAGATTTTGATATAACTCAATTTTTACAAATATGGTTGTTTTTAGCTAGGTTTTCTTTTTTGCTTTTATTGCTGTAGTATACATCTTCACTCTAAAGCTTGGCATATGAAGTTGAATGGACAAGGATTTGAATTGTGGTTCAACCTCTTGTTGCATAAGCTCAAGTTAGGCATATCAACTTCTTAAGCTTCAGTTTCCCATCTGTAGCGTGAAAATAATAATTATACTTTCTATATAGAGTTATGAGGATTAAAAGAGAAACATGTATATATTCTAGCATAGGGGAAGCATCAATAAAAATTACTTTTGTTATAATGATGTATTTTATTATGTGATCATTTTTAATTTCATTTGGTTCATGACAGTAAGTTTCTTCCTATTGTATTTAGAACTAGTTTTATTCTATCCGATTACTTGGAAAAGGAGTTTTCTTCTTAAAATCAGCCTATTTCTTACTGAGCCAAATGTGGTTGCTTTAGGTTAGATAGTAATTATCATTAGCTCTCTTTTTTAAATAAGAACTTGAAAATAGCATGTGTTGCCTGATTTTGACAGTAAGAGCCATTTGGAGTTTTTCACTGAATTCTTCGTTTAGGTTGACTTCATGTAATCTTACACCGTGGTATACACACAATGTCAGAAACAGCTAAGCAGAGAGAAAAGTCAACATGGAAAACATTGTTTGGTGATGTTTACATATATTTTTGCCAAATTTCTTTCCATAAATAGAACTCTAACTTTCTAATTCAATATTAGATTTGCCACAGATATCCTATGCAACATTTTAGGTCTAAAACTCTAGGTTAGAAAGTTATGTGGTAAATTTATGCCTCCTTATAATCACAAAGATAATTTTTGATCTCATTAAAACTTATTTAAAAAAAAACTTTGCAAATAGCCTTTAATATCTCTGTAAGACATGGGGTTAGGTGGAATATTATTCTGATTCAATATTTCATTTCTTATGTCTCATCTCGTATACTTTCTAAGATGAAAAATTTAGGTAGAATGTATTTCACATAAAAACACATTGAATTCTTTATTTTGGAGTTATAGCAGACTATAAATAAGGCTATTCTTATTTTCTCAAGTTTGAAATGAACTGAAAGATCGATTTAGAGGTCAAAGATCAAAATATGTTTATTTCCAATTATGATTAATTGTTAAAGGTAAATTTAAATGTAAGGCTAGGTTGTTCTGTTAACAATCTGTTTCTGTATTAGACTAACTCATGCCATTAGTGGGAGAACTGTACAGTTCTAGAGTGGACATATGAGGCCTTTTTTCAATACCTTTGTAAATGAGACAAAGAACAACTCAGCACACATGCCTCCTGCAGACAAAATAGAAGCACAGCGGTTGCCATGAGTCATACATGTTTCTTTCTTCCAACACCATCATCAAGATAATTTCTCCTCCTACCATCAAGGTAACTTGAGCTTCTCCGTATTTTTTTCTCAAGATAATTCAGCAAGATACCACACAATTTTAATTATACAATGGAATTGAAGGCGTTCTAAGAACTGGTAAATAATAGTATTTTAACATTCTGAATAGTTATTAGAATCTAAGGATAGATTATTCAACTGAAGTGTTTTAAATAGTATTTTATATTTTATGTAAGAATAAGTAGGGATTTACAACACTCTCAGAATAATAAAATCTAGCCCATTCTTTGGAAATATGAATTAAAATGTATCATTGAATATATATTTTAAATGCTGTTAAATTCCTTTTTAACATTGTCAATTAAAGGACATACCTTCTTTACCAAACCTCTTCTAAGTTTGTGTATTTTCTTCTGCTCAACTTTCTCTCTAATATTTTAAGTTCAGGCATGGAAGGAAGCTCGTTGTTTAAGTCTCGGGGCAAAGCATTAATTATAATGCAATTACATAGATAGAAATCTCAAGTATCAAATTTAGAATATGTTTTTACTTTTCTTTTTCATTGGATCAACTCAATTTACTTGGATTCCTCCAGCTCCAACCTCAATTAGACTCATTACATCATCATAAGAAGCTAATCTCTTCCCATGAAACCCTGTGTGTGGAATGCATAAGAAAGCCATGGAGACAAGATTTATTTGTCAGAGTTCTAGGCTCTAAAATTTAATGAATGGATAAACTTGAATTCTGCTTCTCCTTGCCTGTTTTTCCTTCTATGTTCTACCTTTATATTTGTTTTCTTTTTAATCTCCAAACTTCTTTAGAAGCTTCTTTTCTTTTTATTTTTCAACATAAAAACTAAATTATAGCTATTGATTGATAGTAGGTAACAAAATACTATCGATTTGTAGTATGGCACAAATTTTAATACTATTGATTTTGTAGTGTGGTAACAAATCACTAGCTAGTATACAGATATTTTACATATTGATTGTTGTTTTCAAGACTATTGTTTGTGTGTTTTTTAAAAACCTTGCAACTTTTATCACTTACTTTAAATGAAAAGTGTCTGAAACAGATTTTGTGACATCAGCTTTTTCAATACAATTACCCATTTAAAAATACACATGTTGGGTATTAGTGACATTATTAAAGATGATTAAACTATTCTCTCTGGACAGTTTAATGGCATTCTTACTGCATACAAGCCAGCCATCTGGTTTACCTAAAGAGAGTTTAAAGAATGATGTCACCAGGGTACCTCATCTACATTTAAAACACTGCACTGCATATACAAGAGTGTTATTGGAAACATATGTCTGGTTTAAAAAATGCCTGCCATTTCATTCATTGTGAACCAGATTCTATCAGTGACAAAAATTTCTCAGGAAGTAAGCTGGCATTTTTGAATTTATTAAATTACTACTAAAAGGCACAATATCTTAAAAGTGGTCTCATATTTCTTTTGCAACAATTATACTACTTAATTTACTTTAAGGAGAAAGTTCTCCTATAAGAAACTCTGCGCATTATTGTTGAGAAGGCATAGCAAAGATTTCGTTCTATTGACCAGCACTTATATTCCTTCATGTTTAAAGAAAGGAAGGTCAACATTTAATCTCACAGCAAAATTATTGACCTATTTCCACAGAGAGTTTTCAAAAAATTGAAAAATTGCCTGAATTCAGAGAGGAAATGCAGAAATCATATTATGGGGGAAATTTAAAATAAATAATCAGAACAAAGTACTCTTTTGAGGTTTACTTAGTGTTTCAGTGATTTCATTTTTAAAAGGAAGAGTCCTTTAAAATAAACTACCCTTAAGGTACAGGGGAAATGACATCAGGTCTTAAGCAATAGAAATACACAAGATTAAAGACTTTTTTGTAATAATTATTGAGGTTGCAAGGCAAACATAGGATATACATTGTATCTATACAGTGAATTTTAAGTTTTGCTTTAAAATATTACTTGAGAGGTTTCTCCTTCACATTATCATATAATTTCTTTAAAATATTTTTTTTCCAGAAAAACAAGAATATTTAGATTAGCAGAATTCATTTTACTTATATTTGGAAGTAATCTTTCCTCAGAATTGAAGGGGGTGGTAAATATCAAGCAAAATCATATTTCTGTGAGCAAGGATAAAGACAGAAAGGTTTTTGGATAGGCAATGGTCCACCTCTGCTTAAAGGGCTTATTTGAAATTACTCTTGGTGTAGTCAAATTATTCAATGCACTTGAAGTATAATGTTAATGTATTGCTACATTCATATATTAATTGATGTATTTCTCATCACCCCCCAAATTAAAAAATGTATATAGTCAAACATAATAAACATAAAAATGTAACTTAAAGTCAATGAAAATAGATAAATTAACAAATAAAAGTGGGTGCAAGCTATAAATGACCTAGAAATAATGTGGTCTTCCCCAAAGCATATTTTATTCATTTGTTTATTAGTGTATCAGATTGCATATATAGAATGGTCTTAGATTTATCAAATACCAAAAATTTAATGTTGTACTAAAATGTGGTATTTTTCTATAGGCTAGTGAGTATCCATAAAGTTAAAGTTCAACAACTTCCAAATTGGATTTCTCTTAGGAGATAATTCAGCATTATAAGTTTTGGAAATAAAACACAACATGTGTTTTAATCCCTTGAGATTCATCTGAAGATTAAGTTAGTCTTCATGTACTAACTGTGTGGTTCAGTGTGAGTCATATAATCTCATGGAGACTATTTTCATGCCTGTAATCTGGCAAGAATTTAAGGTACTGTGCACATGATACATATTTATTCCAGGGATGCCTAACAAATTTTCCAAAATATAATGGTATAAAACACCCATGCTCATGGATTTTGTGAGTCTGCAAGTCAGGGCACATTTTAATACTTCAATTTTCATATCTGCTCTGCAATGTCTTTGGCCTCAGCTGGAAGACTTGAAGATGGAGGCTGGAATTATCTGAAGAAATCATCAACTAATATATCTAGAGTTGATGCTAGCTGTCATGTGAGGGCCTTAGTATCTCAGAACATCAGCTCCCTAAGTGAGGGCTACTTTAGCTTCCTCACAGCAAGCTGGGTTGCGAGGGTAATTGTCTTGAGAGAGCACCAAGTAGAAGCTGCATCCTTTATATAACCTAGCTTGCAAAGTCATATGACATCGTACTGCCATGCTCTGTGGGTTAAGGCAGCCACAAACCCTTGTTAGATTCAAGTAGAAGAAAAATGGAACCCGATCTATTGATGGGAGAATTTTCATTCACATTATGAAAACAGCATGTGGGATGGGGGTACATATATTGTGTGATTATCTTTAGAAAATTAAATCTTCTACAGTACTCAACATATAGAAGCTATTATTACTTTTATACGATATAGTATGAAATTGTGGAAAACGCAAGGATTGGTGGTCAGGACATTTGCCACTTTTAACTTAAAAACCCTTATTAAATAGTCTCTTACATTCTTCGTCTATTAAACTAGGAGGGTACACTTATTTTCAAGGGTTATTTTGAGGATTAGGGAGATATTAGGCAAAAGTATTTGAAGATACTTAATGCTCCTCCACCTCCTTCATCATATTTTGGTTCCACAGGAAATGACACTAGAAATGCCTCTGTCTCCTATTAAGTCAAAGAGTACCAACAGGCTAAAAGAAGTTACTAATAGGCCAAAAAGATGGATTTCTGCTTAGAATCAAATTTGGAATAGTATGCTGAGGACAGGGCAAAGATATATTTTTTTATATGGAAAAATCCAGTGTCACCAACAAGCTTGAAGAACAAATCAAATCACAGACACACAGAATCTTAGAAAAGGAAGGTGGCTGATAGGGCAAACTCCACATTTGATAGATAAGGGAATCAATGGAGGTTAAATTGCTTGCTAAAGGTTACACTCTAAGGAGTAAATGTGCTGCTTAAATTCATGTCTGCTAACTTGTTAAGTTCAAGTCTCTAATCGTCAACTATGCACATTATACATTTTCTTTAAAGCTTTTTTTTTTTTTTGGAACAGAATCATACATTAATTACAATTGAGCATATTATTTGTGTGACTACAGTAATAATGTGATGACAATAGCTAATGAATTAATGTCTTTGGATAGTTTTTCAAAATCTTTGTTACAGTAGAAGGAGTAATTATTCTTCATTATGAGAAATAATCAGGAATATTAAAGTCAAGGTGTCAGCAGGGCTAGTTCCCTTTGCAGGATTATTTTTCATAATATTTCTCAGAAACTTAAAAATGGCTGAAATCATTTCCAGTTTCCCTTTAAAAATGTGCATTTTCATTTTTGAATATTTATGAAATTGGTTAATTTAAAAACCCATGTGTGGTTGGATGGACCATAGATGTATACACAGCAAGCCAGTCAGTTTTCTTATCATGGAATATAGCATGGTGGCTAAAGACAAGGACTTTTGAATCCAGCTGCCTGGACTGGATCCTACTTCCGACAACTTAGTTAACTTTTCTGTACCTCCATTCCCTCACATATAAAAAAGGATAATGACAGTTTCTACATTGAGTGGTTATGAGGAGTAAGTGCAGTATTACTTTCCTGTTGCTGCTGTAACAAATTAACACAAACTTAGTGACATAAAATAACACAAATGTGTTATCCTGTGGTTCTAGAACTTAGAATTCTTAACAGTTTCTTTAGGTTAAAGTCAAGGTGTCAGTAGGACTGGTTCCTTCTGCAGGCTCTGAGGAGCAGAATCTGTTTTCCCACTTTTTCAACTGCTAGTGACCACCTACATTCCTTGTGATTGTATTTAGAGCCCACTCAAATAATCCAAGATTGACTTCCCATTTCAACATACTTTTTTTTTTTTTTTTTTAATTATACTTTAAATTCTGGAGTACATGTGCAGAAGGTGCAGTTTTCTTACATACGTCTACACATACCATGGTGGTTTGCTGCACCCATCAACCCATCACCTACATTAGCTATTTCACCCAATTCTATCCCTCCCGAGCCCCAAAGTGCCTGACAGGCCCCAGTGTGTGTTGTTCCCCTCCCTGTGTCCATGTGTTCTCATTGTTTAACTCCCACTTATGAGTGAGAACATGTGGTGGTACATTAGACCTGCATTTCTATTTTTTTTTTAACCAGGTCTAATGTACACTCCATAATTAATTGACATCTATAGATCTCTTACAGCCTTCTCTCACAAGTCGCTTCAGGCAGATTTCCCTGGGGTTTCATTGGAGAATATTACCATCAGCTGCCTCATTAACAGAAGCTGTTCAAGATGAAAACTTCGCCTTTTGCCAAAGACAGGATGAGTTTTCTACTGAGCTAGGACATGAATAATGATTAAACATCTAGTACACATCATGCCTATGCTGATGAACATGAAAGCTACAGTCTCTGCCCAAGAAGTTCACAATTAGGTACAGGAAATTTAAAAGGGCAGGTAATTATCATCCAGGATGATATGCTAGAGATTCAGGGTACTGTGGGTAGCCTATTGGAGGGCAATTAACTCTGATTTGGAGAGGGTGAGGATGGCTCTTGGAGAAAGTGGTTGGTAAGGTGAGACTTATCAGCTGTCCATAGACAAAGGATGTGTGCAAACATGGGTAGGACTGATGGCTGTAGGGAGAATACAGTTTTCAAAGAGGAAAGAAAAGTCTGAAGCAAAAACCTGGAGAATAAAAGAGTACGGCATGTGTAAAGTTCTCAGTGAATTTTGGGACAGCTGAGGCATTTCAAGTACTGAGAAGAGAAGACTGGAGAGATTAGCCAGATCCTGAAGATTTTGAGAGTACTTTAAGACATTTAGATTCGATATAAAGAGCAAAATGGGGCCAGGCGCGGTGGCCCACACCTGTAATCCCAGCACTTTGGGAGGCCGAGGTGGGCAGATCATCTGAGATCAGGAGTTCGAGACCAGCATGGCGAAACCTTGTCTCTACTAAAAACACAAAAATTAGCTGGGCATGGTGGTGCAGGCCTACAGTCCCAGCTACTGGGGAGGCTAAGGTGGGAGAATCACTTGAACCCAGTAGCTGGAGGTTGCAGTGAGCCAAGATCGTGCCACTGCACTCCAGCCTGGGCAACAGAGCGAGACTCTGTCTCAGAAAAGGAAAAACAAAAGAGTAAAATGGAGCCTCTGAAATGTAGTGCTATTGCAAGACTGGTGTTTGGGAAGATCTTTTTTTAACTTGTATGGCTAGATTAAATGGCAAGCTTGGAGATGGATTGGGTGAAGTAGCTTGGAGCCTATTACATTAATACAGTTGAGACAGAACAGTGGCTTCATCCCAAAAATGACAAATGGAATAGAGTGGATGAGCTTAAACATTTCTTAGGAGGTAAATTTCATAAATTTGCTGCTTGTTTTAATGTGTATATTGTGGTAAAATAAGACAAAGGGAATTTCTGGTGCCTACCCTGTATAGATTCTTGGTTGATTCTGAAGTTAACTGTCAGAATTCACGGTACTTTCACAAGGAGGCCATACATTTTGCATTAAAATAAATGACAAGCCAGAGTTCACAGTTTGCTCACAGATTTGACCCTTCCATTAGGCCTCTGTTGCACATATACAGTTACGATTTTAACCATTTTTATGGTTTATCCATTGTATTGAATTTATTTCCTCAACCCCACAATGGAATTAGATGTTACTGATTTTTGCAGACCCCACAAATTAAGAAAAAGATAAGAAACATATGCTACAAACTAGACAAAAGTCCTGTTATTTGGGATACTAAGGCATTTTGGTGAAGCCCCTGGGAATCTTTTAGCTGAGAGGCCCTCGACAGTTTTCTTCTGCTATTTAAGAGGTGTCAGAGACAGTTGTCTTGTTAAAGACAATGAGGCAAAATTTTCCTACTCAGCTCCTCATCTTTGACTATTTTTAGTATTCTTTCCTGGTGTAATACCAGAATGTTGTAAGGTGCTGAATTATGAGTAAATCCAAATAAGAAAAAGGTAGAGTAAAATCTTTCATAACTAGAAGATGGAAGAAAATCTTTATCCAATGGACTATTTCTTCTTTCTTCTGAGAAATGACCTTAGACTGTCAAATCATATCAAACATAACCACAATATGCACTACCACTCATTAGGAATGCATTCTCTGTTGTTAACGGAATTGGTAAGGTCTATGGTTGCAAAGCTCTATGGATAGCTAGTCTTTGCAAACAATGTGGGAGACACACAGGTTTTGGATTTCCTGAGAGTGACAGAGTCTTTAAATTTTTGTTAAGAATATAAACAGTTTACACAGTTGTCTGCATTCTCAAAGAGAGAAAATTGGGCAGTCAAATTTCAGAAAGACGTAAACTACTCTTTCAGCATGCCAATGTCTTCTTTGTATTTTATATGAGGACCATAACCAGGTATTCAAAAATAACACAAAACAAAAAAACAAAACAACAACAACAAAAAAGATAAAAAATAAGTAAATTTCAAATTGTATTATAGAGAGGACTTTTATAGTACAAAACAAAGGAAATAAATCACAAAAACTAGACAACTTATATCCTTTAAAAGAAACTTCTATACACAAAAAGTCTTAGTTAAATGAGATGTTCCAGCTCTTTTATAGAAACACAGATTTAACAACCATCCATGGATGAAAATATCTTCATGAGAGCTCTGGAATCCAGGTGAGAAATTATAGCAACTGGATGGAGCACAGAAAGAAACAAACAAATAAGGTGCATTGAAAATGGTAAGAACAATTTTACATGACTCACATCATGTCTTCCCCAAGCCTGCAGAATAGAATACTGAGAAATATCTTCTTGGCTTGTAAGTACTTCTATGCCCACAGAGAAAAAGGAGAATGAAGTATAATGTACAGTTACACAGCATGAATAAATTCTAAAGATCTACTGTATACCATAATGCCAATGAAGAAAAATAGTCTATTGTACACTTAAAATTGTTCTAAGAGGAAATATGGTAAGGATTCTAATTATAAAACAATATAATAAGCAAAGAGGGCTGATATGGTTTGGCTCTGTCCCCACCCAAATCTCATCTAGAATTCCCATGTGTTGTGGGAGAGACCCAGTGGGAGGTAATTGAATTATGGGGGCAAGTCTTTCCTATGCTGTTCTTTTGATGGTGAATAAGTCTCATGAGATCTGATGGTTTTAAAAAGAGGAATTCCCCTGCACAAACTCTCTCTTTCTTTGCCTGCCACCATCCATGTAAGACATGACTTGCTCCTCCTCACCTTCCACCATGATTGTGAGGCCTCCCCAGCCATGCATTACTTAAGTCCAGTTAAACTTCTTTCTTTTGTAAATTACCCAATCTTGGGTATGTATTTATCAGCAGCGTGAAAACAGACTAATATAGTAAAGTGGTACCAGTAGAGTGGGGCGATGCTTTAAAGATACCTGTAAATGTGGAAGCGACTTTGGAACTGGGTAACAGGCAGAGGTTGGAAAAACTTGGAGGGCTCAGAAGAAGATAGGAAAATGTAGGAAAGTCTAGAACTCCCAAGAGACTTGTTGAATGGCTTTGACCAAAATGCTGATAGCAATATAGACAATGAAATCCAGTCTGAGGTGATCTCAGATGGAGATGAGGAACTTGCTGGCAACTGGAGCAAAGGTGATTCTTGCTATGTTTTAGCAAAGAAACTGGTGGCAGTTTTCCCCTGCCTAGAGATTTGTGGAACTTTGAACTTAAGAGAGATAATTTAGGGTATCTGGCAGAAGAAATTTCTAAGCAACAAAACATTCAAGAGGTGATTAGGTGCTGTTAAACGCATTCAGTTTTATAAGGGAAACAGAGCATAAAAATTTGGAAAATTTGCAGTCTGACAATGAGATAGAAAAGAAAACCCCATTTTCTGAGAAGAAATTAAATCTGGCTACAGAAATTTGCCTAAGTAATGAGGAGCCGAATGTTAATCCCCAAGACAATGGGGAAAATGTCTCTGGGGCATGTCAGAGGTCTTCACAGCAGCCCCTCCCATCACAGGCACAGAGACCTAGGAGAAAAAAGTGACTTTGTTGGCCCAGCTTAGGATCCCTGTGCTGTGTGCAGCCTAGGAACTTGGTGCCCTGTGTCCCAGCCACTCCAGCCCTGGCTGAAAGGGGCCAACATAGAATTTGGGCCATGGCTTCAGAGGTGCAAAACTCAAGCTTTGGCAGCTTCCACATGATATGGAGTCTGCTAGTGCACGGAAGTCAAGAATTGGGGTTTGAGAACCTCCACCTGGATTTCAGAAGAAGTTTGGAAGGTGTATGTTACCAAGGCTTGCATCTTGTCCAGTGAATTTCCCAAGAGAAGCATATTCCAAACTTTATCTTCATATATGCTCACAAATCCTAGGAACTAATCCAGTTGTTCCTAAGAATTCTTCCATACCCTACATCCTTGCAGCTTAACTGGTATCACAGGCAGTTAGGGAGAGAGATGCTTATCATCCCTTTTACAGATAATAACTGTCAGTAGGAATGATTCTCTTGAGCACCTCTCTTCACTTAGTGGTTGGGGGGCAGTGGAGAGACAAACCCTCCCCATGGGATTAGGAAAGGGAGAGATCATAGCATTCTCTACTCATATGTATTTCCTTTAAGTAATTTCCTCAGTGTATATTCCAGTCACTTTTAACAGAGACTGGAAGTGGGTGACAGTAGTTGGTAGCTGAAGGACCAATTTAATTATTTGTTAGTAAGCTCTGTGGGAATAGGTTTGTAGCTCTCTTTTAATGTGAGTGTAATATATTACCTACTATCTGTAGCTCTGGGGAATTACCCAAAATTTTCAAGTAGATAGGAAGCAACCTATTCAACATTCTATAACATATGGCATATATGAATATGCTCATTTGCTGTTCAGAAAAATGAAGGCATATTAAACTAAGATAGACTTAGAGAAAAAGATTATTTTTGACTGATATACCTTAGTCTAATCTAACATTTCCCAGTGCTGTTTGAGAGAACTCCACCTCCAAAGGAGGCATCCTCAGACTCCTAGCATATTAAAGATTCTGAGAAATCATAGCAATGTTCTGTACAAAACCACCCCCAAACTCAGTGAATTAAAGCAACACTCATATCTTCCTGTACATCTGTGTGTCTTTGGGGGCTTGGCTAATATTGGTTGGACTCAACTGATAGCACTTTGTAGTCCATGGTAGTTAGCGTCCTGCTTCCAAGTTAGGAACTGAAGGCAGGGTGGTTGCTCCAGCTTCAGTGTCTTTCATTCTCCTTGTGTCAGAGAGGTCGCCAGAGATATTTCTTCCTTTCATATCACTGGCAGAGGTGCAAGAGAATAAGCACAAATACGTGCATCCTCCTAAGACTCAGGCTTGACACTGGCAAACTGTGATTTCTATATAGAAACCTTTGGTCAAAGAAAGTCGTTTGACCAAGCCCAAAGTCAACAATTGAGTAAGTACATCCATCATGAGGCCATGACAATGGTGTGAGTGCAGGTAGGGGAGAAGAATCGGGGCAATAGTTCAATCTAAAATAAGTTTTTAAATGAAATTTTTGGAATTTTTTTTAACCATAGAGTTATTTTTGTTTTCTTATCTGTAAGATGGTAGAGTAGGAAACCTCAGCCTTTATTTTCACCACAAAGAATAATGATTAGACTGCTGTATGAAAATAAAAATAACTCTAGAAGAGCTAAGGAGTCCACTTAGGAAGCTATAACCATACCACTCGAAGAAAAAAAAAAACTAAAATAACCACACAAAATAGATAAAAGTGTTTTCTTTTGCCGACATCATCCCATCCCCCAGATCTGTACTGCTCAACACAGAAAGGGAACACCCAAGCTCTCGATTTTCTCTCATAAAGAAAAGGAATATGGTGTGAACAACTAGTTTCCCCAGTCTTTCAAGGCACTGCTCAAACAAACGTGTTTTCTTTCACCTCACCCGGATTGCTAAGGAGACTGGTATTATCTGTGATATCTGGAGACAACCAGAAGCAAAGAAGATGGATGTGATCTATCAGCACAAGCCACTAATCTACTAAAGTCCTTTAGTAGGACTTTAAAGTACTAAAGTCCCCAGTGCCCTGCTCTGCACACAGTCCAGCAGCCTCCTCCACTGAGGACCTCAACAGTCCTCATGGTTACTGTGCACGCACTGCAGGTTTCACTGCTGAGGACTTTGCAGTGTTCGCTGTCATAGACATTAGCAGCTTTTGCTACAAGAAATCAACAACCAACATAGCCTCGATGGATGCCCTGCAGGTTTTGCCATAGGGGATTCCACAGCTTTTTGCTTTTGCGGTTTCCAGGTGCCTGAGCCACTGCTCATCTTCCTTCTCCCTCGCAGGAACCACACCAGCTGCTGTCATACCAGGTGCCTTGGCCCAGGGACCCAGAGCAGCCACACTATACATGCATGAAAATGGTCCTGGGACCACACTGCAGGCCCTGCCCTTGGCTCCCACTGCAGCACATATGCCTGTAGCCAGGTTCATATATAACATTAGTCCTGGCTCCCACAGCTGTGTATACACAAGCAGCTGGGTCCAACTCCCATTTCTGGCCTTGATCACTGTGTTTACATGTGCAGCTCCAGTTCCTGCAGCTGAGTACACAGATGCAGTCATCTGACCTCTGTTACCAGCTCTCACTGCTGCATGCTTCCCTGCATAGGACCTCGGCAGCTATGGATGTGTGCATGTGCCCAAGGCCAACTTTGGTCTCCACAGTAACACAGCCATACATAGCTGGCCTAACCCCTGTCCACAGCCCCCAGTTAGCCCCTGCAACTACTGACATGCAAGCTGCCAGCCCTAACTCCTATAGCTGTGCTTGGACACAGCTCCAGTTCCCACCTGCTCATGACCCTAGCCCTTGCCACTGTGAGAGTGCCTATAGCTGGCCCCTGCTACTACACATATGCTGGAGCTAGTCTCCATACTCCAGCACAGGAACACCACTGGCCCCAACTCTGGTCTTCGGCTGTTGGACCCAAAGGCATTGCTTACGACCCCAGCAGCCCTTAAAACTACTGTAAAACTCTGTATTTCTTGCAACCAAGAATCATGCAGTTGCCAGTGTCACAGACCCTAACTACCCGAACCCCCAAGACACTACACCCCCCCAACCTATCCATACCTCCATACTTAGTGCCCCCTACCACTAGACCAGGTGCAACAGCACACTCCAGTGTGCCCTCAACCCCGACAAGTAAAATTCTTTTACAAAGATTTTCATATATAAATGCAGTTCAAAAAGTCTGGAAGAGTAGACTGCTTTTTGAAGTGTGTAGAGAACTACATGAGGTTACAGAAATCATGAAGAATCAGAAACATGGCACCACCAAAGGAACACAGTAAACATCTAGTAACTAATTCCAGAGAATTGAAGATTCACTAATTGCCTGACAAAGAATTCAAAATAAATGTTCTAAAGGAGCTCAGTGAGCTACAAGAACAGAGATAAATGATTGAATGAAATCAGGAAAACAATATAAGAACAAAAGGAAAAGAGCAACAAAGAGATAGAAAAATGTAAAACACACATACACACAAACACAAACAAACAAAAAATAGCAAACAGAAACTTGGGAGCTGAAGACTACAATGACAGAACTAAAAAATCCAATACAGGGCTTCAACACAAAATGAGAACAAGAAGAAGAATAAGGAAACTCAGAAACAGATTATTTCAAATCATTCAGTAAGAGGAGAAAAAATTAATAAAAATGTGTAAGTAAAACCTCTGGAATCTAATAGCCAAAGCAACCTTAGGCAAAAAGAACAAGCTGGAGTCATCATACTACCTGATCTCAAAATATACTACAAAGCTAATGTAATCAAAACAGCACGGGGGCTGAGCATGGTAGCTCAAGCCTATAATCTTGGTGCTTTCAGAGGCCAAGGTGGGAGTACCACATGAGGACAGGAGTTTGAGCCCAGCTTGGGCAACATAGTGAGACTCCATCTCTACCAAAAAAGAAAAAAAAAAAAAAAAGGCCAAGCGTGCTGGTGGATACCTGTAGTCCTAGCTACTCAGGAGGCTGAGTCAAGAGGATCGTTTGAGCTCTACCTCATGGGGCAGCCAAAGAAAACCCTGTCTCTAAAACAAAAACAAACAAACAAACAAAACCAGCATAAGAATAGCATAACAATAGACATACAGACCCATGGAACAGAATAGAGAGCTTATAAATAAATCCAGGCAATTATGGTCATTGATCTTTAACAAAGGTACCAAGAATACACAATAGGGAAAGAAGATTCTCTTCAATAAATACTGCTGAGAAAACAATATCCCCATGCAGAAGAATCGAATTAGATCCTTATGTGACACCATTAATTCAGAATAAATTAAAGATTTAAACATAAGACCTGAAACTATAAAACTCCTAGAAGAAAATATGCAAAAAGAGATTTTTGACATTAGTTTTGGTAATGATTTGTTGAATATGACTCAAAGCATAGGCAACAAAAGCAAAACTAGACAAATAGGATTGCATCAGACCAAAACATTTCTGCATAACAAAGCAAACAATCAACAGAGTGAGGAGACAACATACAGCATAAGAGAAAATATTTGCAAATCATATATCTGATGAGTAATTAATACCCAAAATACATATAAGGAAATAAAACAACTCAATAGCAAGAAAATAAATACGTTGATTAGATATTTCTCGAAAGAAGGCATATAAATGAACAACATGTACATGAAAATAATGCTCGATATTACTAATCATCAGGGAAATAAAAATTAAAACCAAACAAGATATTACCTCACATGCGCTATCATGTCTAGTATCACAAAGCCAAAACATAAGAGCTGGTGATGTGGAGAAAAGGGAACCCTTGTAAACTCTTGGTGGGAATGTAAATTACTCCAGTTACTATGGAAACTAATACGGAGATTCCTCAAAAAATTAAAAATAGAAGTACCATATGATCTAGCAATTCTGTGTCTAGCTATATATTCAATGAAAATGACATCAGTGTGTGGAAAAGATACCTGTACTCCCATGTTTCTGGCAGGATTATCAAAATAGTCAACACAAAGAAGCAACCATCAATGAATGAATGAATAGTGAAAATGTGGTATATATACACTGTGATATTATGAATATATTTGTATAGTGGTTTTCAGCCTTGGTTCATAGCTCATAACTCCCATAACCATTGTTACAGTCTTTTGTTATGACGTTGAGGCACTTAAAGCCTCAGAAGCAGAACTCAGGAAACAAAACCTGTCTCTCTGACCCTTTTGTGTCCCTCTTTCACTTGCCTAAGGCAGGACTCTAATCCGACTGTGGATCATAAGACCCTCTTTCCAGAGACTCCTGCTTGCTTCTCTGGAGGAAGCAACTCTGCACAGAGAGGGAAAGAAGAATCTCAACATACAGGCCTCAGAGGCTTTAGATTATATACTTTTTGACCAATCACATTTCAACATGGTTATCCATGCTTCCATCATGGACAATAAATGAAGTCTCTGTAAAAGGCCCAAAGGACAGGGTTTGGGGAGCTTCTGGAAAGCTGGATACATGGAGGTTGACAGAAAGGTAAAGAAGAACTCATTTACATGCCAGGAGGGTGGAACACCCCAATTCCATGAGGATAGAAGCTCCTGCGCTCCAGACCCCTCCAGACCTCACCCCATGTGTCTCTTCATCTGGCTGTTTATTTATCCTTTAAGATCTCCTTACTCAACCAGTAAGTGTAAGTAAATGTCGCCCTGACTTCGGTGAGCTGCTCTAGCACATTAACTGAACTCAAAGAGAAGGTTGTAGAAACTCCGCCTTGAAGCCAGTCGGTCAGAATTTCTAGAGGCCCGAACATGTGACTAGAGGGAAGGAGGGGGCGGTCTTGGGAGACTGAGCCCTCGACTTGTGAATTCTGACACTCTCTCTGGGTAGATGGTGTTAAAACTGGGTTGAAGGACACCCAGCTGGTGTCCACTGCTTGGTGTGTGTGAAAAAACTCCCACGCCTTTGGTCACAGAAGTCGTCTTCTGTGTTGATGATTGTGGTGAAGTGAGGCAAAAGAAAAATGCAGTTTTGGAGTTTTCCTCTGAAACACACACACACACACACACACACACACACACACACAATGGAGTACTATTTAGCCTTACAAAGAAAGAAAATTCTGTTATTTCCAACAACATGGATTAACCTGGATGATATTATACTAAGTGAAATAAGCTAGGTACAGAAAGACAAATGATGCATGATCTCATTTATATGTAGAATCTAAAAATGTAGAACTCAGAGACTAGAGTGATGTTATCTGGAGCTTGGGAGAGGGTGAGATATGGGAAAATGTTTGCCAAAAATTACAATCTTTCAAGTGGACAAGAGGAGTAAGTTCTCTAATTCTATTGCATAGCAGAGTGGTTATAGTTAATAATAACACAAACTTGAAATTGCCAAAAGAGCAGATCTTAAATACTTAACATGGAATATAAGATACAAACCCTTGCATATAATTTGGTTCCTATTTTTCTCCATCTAATGCAAAATCCTTCCCTCAATCTTTGTACAGCCCAAGCACATTGATCTCTCATAGTCTGAAAACTGCTGTGTTTTCTCCTGTCCTTCCATTTTCAGAGATTCCCTCTACCAGGAGTCCTTTCTCCTCTTCACCAATTAATTTTGCCTTTCCTCCAAGTTTCAATCAATCATGACTTCCTTGGCTAAGCTTTCTGGGACCCCCTATCTTGGTCAGGTCCTTACATTAGAGATTCTAATAATCTCAGTGTGACTAACATATTTCTTATTATAGTGGCAATGCTATATTTCTTTGTGTGATTATTTGATTAATGTATCTCTTAGTAACTCAACTGTAGGCTCCAAGAGGACAGGAAACATGTTGTATTTATCATCTGATATCACTAGGGCCTTGCAAAGAACCTGTCCTGGGTTCAAGAAATATACATATTAATTATTATAACTATTATTTCCTACAGTGTAGGATAAGAATAGTGTTTAATATCTGAGATTATATTATGATAACACAAAAAAGGAAACATTTTGTATAGACATTCACTTCTTGTCATAGAATGATTATAATTTTTTTCCTTAAAGTCTGTTTTTTTAAAAAAAAATCAAAATTTTTCTTAAATTATGCCCTCAGAAGGGTATACCTATGTTTATAACCCCCCTTTCTCTCTTTTTTCACATCACCCTCTGTCTTTTTATTTTCAAAAGAACTCTTTTAGTACTGAACCCTAAACTAACGTGAGTCCAGAAATCCTCAATTTTGGTAAATCACAGGGCCTTCTTTACCAAGTTAAAGGAAACACTGATTTACATGAATAGATGAAGTCTTTACCATCTCAAATTCCTGTTATAATTAGTTTCAGAAGAACAGATCCTTGTTATGTCTATTTCTATTCTTTTCCTCATCTGCGACAGGGGAATGAGTCATTAGAATTTTAATGTCTACATTAAATGCCAGCAGTGGTCTGTTGTTATGCTTTAACTACTTCAATATTCTGAATTCTGAATGGTTAATCCATTCTACCTTTTATTATAAGAGAACAGGAATGAGCTGCTAATCAAACAAGAGAGCTTGGTAAAGGTCAAATGAGTGCAAAATCATCTGTCTATCATTACATAATGACAGAATTAGAAGGCTTGACTTTGTGACTAAGATTGAAATTGGAACATAGAATGTCACCACATGAATCCTTTAGATTGACAGAGAATGTGGTTCCTGGAGGAATGGCAAAGAATTAACTATTTTTAAACAATTTCATTGCATATGAAAATTCTAAAAGAATATGTTCTTTGGCCACAGGAAATGGTTTTTTAATATTATTAGTGGTTCTGATAATAATCAAATAGAAATAGAACACTGTTATAAACTCGTATGAATGCAAACATTTTTGACTAAACCTTTAAAAAGAAGTCAAGTCCTATTCTTGAAGCAATTCATAAATTTTACTGAGATGGTATGTATCCTTTCAATTTAATCTTGTGCTTATATTTTTAATT
This sequence comes from Papio anubis, assembly GCF_008728515.1. Classification (NCBI taxonomy): domain Eukaryota; kingdom Metazoa; phylum Chordata; class Mammalia; order Primates; family Cercopithecidae; genus Papio; species Papio anubis. The sequence goes on from NC_044978.1 coordinate 106,457,870, forward strand.
TCAAAAATAGTTACTTTGAGTTTGTAAGTTGCCAGATGCTGTTATTGGAACTGAATTGATCTTTATTTTATGTATTGTTTAGCTTCATTTTAATCTTTATACTCAATTCATTTTGTCTTGCCCAGAAAGGCTGCCAAATAATACTACTTCAGATTTCTAAATCATCACATATTTAAATAGACTTTCAAATAAATGATTCTACAGGGTTTTCTTTCTTTTGGGGTTGATTAGGTCAATTTTACTTTTAATTTCTTTATCATTATTATTATTTTTTTTAAATTCAGAGCAATAGGTTTATGCCATTGTTTCAGGAATAAAAGCTATGTGCCAGCCACCAACTTAGATTTTTTTAAATAAAGATATTCACTCATTTTATGTGTAGATTATTCAGAATAATTGCTTTTCCTTCTGCTGTCTCCTGCAGATTTTCTTTGCCTGCTGTACTACTTTTCAGAAACTTCATTGTAGAAAAAAAAAAAAAAAAAAGGAGGAGATGAAACTGCAAGAGTGAAGTTCAATCTAATGACTAAATGAAGTTTGTGGTGTTATCTGTATGGTTCAGTCTCCTTTGCCCCTTTTATCTTCCTAAGTGTGGATCTTTGGCAATTAAATTTATTTATACCTTTACCAGGTGTTGAAGTATCCACAAGGTCATCTGAAAGGTTCTTTGTTTTATATAGATAACGACCCTAAAGTACTTGACCATTTATCATAAGTTAGGTTCCTTGGTCTAGCAATTGCTTTATTAGCTAGCAGGCTCAGAGAAAAGTTTTTGGGATAGTCGGTGTTACAGACACGCAGTCATTTGTAACAGCAATAGAAATCTTGGAAGTTTAGAAGCAGTTGTATACAGAAGTCCAAAATAAATTATTGTTACTCTTATGACAAAAGTAAAGAGCTAAATTAGCTGATCCAGAAGAAAATCAGAACACTATGCTTAAGGATATAACTTTATAGCTCATGGAAGTTGAAAGGTAGACAACAACCTTATGTGCAAACTAATAGAAAAATAGAGAAGGTCCAGAATATAGAAGTCTCTATTAAAACATGTGATTTATAGATCTGCCAGAGGGGACTCTAAGAGTCTCAATTTCAGTGAGATTATTTGAAAAATCTATTCAAAGATGTGCAATGCAGAGGCCAACAGAAGAGTGAAATAAAATTGATAGAATCCTTCACCTTCGCATGCTCAACACATGACTTAGAGGCTCAGTAAAAGTGCAGTTGGCAGTATTTTAAGTCCATGATATATAAAGGAAGCTGTGTCATTGTTATGAGTTCCCATTAAAAGTGACAAAAATTCAGTCAGTTTAGGCAAGTCATTTTTTTCAATATTTATGCATGTTGAGTCTAACACTTTTTTCTCGCTGTTGGGTAGGGGGAACATAATCAAACTTGGAGAATGCTTGAGATCTAGGAGTTTATGTTTACAAATCCAAATTTCTTTTCATCATGTGTCTTTACATTGTCTTAGTCTTGAGCTAGAAGATGAAAGCATCAAATAAAGAACTATACTGTGGGTATGTGGATTACAAAAAAAGGTAAGAGAATGAAAAAACAAAATTGGACATGAATAACATGTGATGTAGTGATAGAATGAGGCTCAAATAGGCAAACATTGCAAGATCTCTGATAATTGAAAATATGTAATTTAATGTGCTATTTCAAACTCGCTGTATTTGACACATGCATAGGATCACCCTACAAGGCTACCCAAGGTTGAGCACAAGCATTTGAAGGTCATCTTTTTCAGTTGTGGCACTTTAAAAATATTAAATTCATTAATTCACTAAAATTTATGTAAGAATAAGAAGTAATCACAAAAATATACTATTTTTATTGTCTTTGAACTTTTAAAGAACTCTTAATCAGTGATCACTAAGGACGATCTGTCAAAAGAATTGGGCACTTAGTATGTTCCAGGCACTGTGCTACTTGTGTAAGTGTGTTGCAAATCATTCGTAATACACAATGAAGATTCTTAAGCAATTAGGCGGGGCATGGTGGCTTACGCCTGTAATCCCAGCACTTTGGAAGGCTGAGACGGGTGAATCGCTTGAGGTCAAGAGTTTCAGACCAGCATGGCCAAACTGGTGAAACCCCATCTCTACTAAAAATACAAAAATTAGCTGGGTGTGGTGGTGGGCACCTGTAATCATAGCTACTCAGGAGGCTGAGGCAGGAGAATCGCCTGAATCCAGGAGGCACGGGCTGCAGTTAGCCGAGATAGTGCCACTGCACTCCAGCCTGGGTGACAGAGCGAGACTCTATCTCAAAAAAAAAGCAAAAGAAAAGAAAGACTCTTAAGCAAAATAATTTTATCTTAGGAGATAAAATCTGAAGCAAGGGAAAAGAACAACTCAGTACTGTGAGGTTCAGCCTAACAGTGCCTGCACTACATTTGACCATCACTAAATGTTGAATAGAATTATTTTATTCATTCATTTATTAAAAGGGTGGAAGCAGCCACTAAAGTGGCTTTCGTCATGCTCTCTTGACACTGCTGTCACCTCCCAAATATTGGAAAATGTGAAGTAAAAATGGGAGGAGAGAGAAGTCGCGGAGTGGTCGGCAAACGTGATCATTTGATAACTTCTGTTTAAGTCAATTGCACTTTGGATGTATGTGTATTAATCGGTTCTCACACTGCTATAAAGAAAGATCCAAGATGGGTAATTTAAAATGGAAAGAGATGTAATTGATTCACAGTTCCACATGGCAGAGGAGGCCTCAGGAAACTTACAATTTTGGCAGAAGGGGAAGAAGGCATGTCTTATATGGTGGTAAGTGTGTGGATCCTGTGGCTGCTGCAACTAAGCACTCAGTCCCTGGCTGGAGGGGGTGTGTGAGAGAGCAAGTGCAGGGTCCAGCTAGCCATCCCAAGTGCTGGAAAAAGAGAGGGCTCAATGTGGGGCTTGTGGCTGGACCAGGCATGTCACAAGTGACTCTCATGGTGGATTCCAGTGTCCAGATGAAGGAAATGTGGTGGTGCCCAGGCAGTGGTGTCTGTGACCCTGAAGCCCCAGACAGGGTGTTACAGCATGCTAATTTGCTCTTTCAGGCCTGCTGTCTGCAGCCCGATGGACAGCAGCATGTTAACAGCTCTATCAACCCCTTGTCCTACTTGGGCCCATTGCTCTGGGGCTGAGCTACTTCCCAGTATGTGGGGCAGAGGGCCACAGTGTTACAGCCTTCTTTGTACCCATGTTCAGTGGGTCCTGAGTTCTTGCACCATGTCCAAGAAGAATGAGGTTATGCTGACAATCAAAGGGTGAGGAGGGTGGAAAATAACTCTATTGAGCAATGAAACAGCTCTCAGCAGAGAGGGAACGTGAGGGTGGTACCCCAGCCGAAGTTGTGTAGTCTCTCTCACAGTGTGGCTGGGTTTGAGGCCTTTATGGGCTCAGAATGAAGAGTGAGTGCTGATCACTTTGTGAGGATGCAAAAAAGGTTAAAACAAAGACACCACTCAAAGGTGGGCATGACATTATAAAAAACCAATTAGGGAAAGATAAGCATATGTAAAATAGGTGAAGGGTGGGGATCAATCAGAGAAACACATGGAAAATGGGAAGACAGGTTCTCCATCCAGCCCGAGGATTTACCTGGGACTTGTAGCTAGACTTTAAACTGTCCTGGCTTGAAGGTCAGGTTTTGCCAGGGACCCACCCCTGTCTGCCTAGGATTTGTCTGCCTCATGCCTCTGTCACTATCACAAAAATAGCAAAGGGAAACCACCCCCGTAATCCAATAACGTGTCTCCCTCAACAGGTAGGGATTACAATTCGAGATGAGATTTAGATGGGGTCACAGAGCCAAACCACTTCAATATTATTGTAGAATCATGAAGAAAATGGAGAACCTAAAAAGTTAGGAAAGCATGACTGGTAAGAAATTTGAAGTGAGAATGTGGGATAAAATACAGTACCTTGGCTAATAAAGTTGCTCATCCATGTACTGGCTGAGCACATTAACCCAGATGATTGCCTGTGTTCTCTTTTATTTTCTGTGTAGACTGAGAGAAATCAACAGTTCTCATTCCTATTTAGTCTGGGTAGAAGTGCATCAATAGAGCTTCCACACTCTGTTGTATCAGATTTATCATGAAATGAATAAAATTCTAACTTCTAGTCTCTTCCTTGCACAGGAACCTTCTAAGGCTTTCAAAGAGACACTAGGAAAATGTTCAGAAGGTCAAGCATTTGTAAAGTTTGCAAAACTAAGACACATTTTAACCATGTTTGATTAAGTTACCTGTATCTCCCCTCCCTGATTTCTTCTCTATCACACTTTGCCAGATATTGGGTGGCACTGGAGTGTTTAGGGCATTTTGGCTATCCAAGTAAAGTGGAGTTAAGAGTATATTTGGTTTTTACTCTAGTGGAGTATATTTATATGGCTAATATTTCCTCTAGGTACAGTTTGGATATTGCTTGTTATTCAAGTGTGAAAATGACTTCTAGGAATCCTCTTACTGGCCATTCTGTTGACTTATCTGGCATTGGTGTACTTCAGTGCAGAGGCAGAGTTTAAATCTTATATGAACATATATTATATCCCATTACATTCTGCACCAAAATTATGTGATTTTGGACAAGAAGCAAAGTTTAAAAATTACAGAGCCAGAAGCTAGTCTGTAGACATATTTTCCAATCCTCAGACATGTAATCTTAAGTTTAGTTATTGTAAACACTGGTCAAAATGGAATTTCTCTCCTCTCTTGAATCTTCTAAATAATACATATTTACTTTACAAATGTATAAACCCACTATTGTTTTTGTTTGGTGATGAGACTTGTGCTTACAGTTATTTTTATTAGTACTAAAAGAGTGGGTATATCTGTGTATAAACTTACATGTCTTATGCATATTAGCATCTAAGATTTTAAGACAAGGATGCTCACTTTCACTGCTCTTATTCATCATAGTACTAGAAGTCCTTACCAGAACAATCAGACAAGAGAAAAAATAAAAGGCATTAAAGTTAGAAAAGAGGAAGTCAAACTGTCTCTGTTCACTGATGATATGATCTTGTCTCAGGATACAAAATTAATATGCAGAAGTTAGTATAGTATCTATATATCAATAACAATCTAGCTGAGGACTAAATCAAGAAGGCAATCCCAAGTACATAAGCTACAAAAAAAAAAATACCCAGGAATATATTTAAACAAGGAGGTGAAAGATCACTGTAAGGAGAACTACAAAGCACCAATGAGAGAAATTGTAGACAACACAAATAAATGGAAAACATGCCATGCTTATGGATTGGAAGAATTAGTATTTTAAAAGTAAACATACTGCCCAAAGCAATCTATACATTCAACATAACCCTTCAAATTACCAACATACACATTTTTTTTAAACACAGAATTAGAAAACAATTCTAAGTTCATATGGGACCAAAAAGAGCCTGAATAGCCAAAGCAATCCTAAACAAAAAGAATATAGCTGGGGAAATCACATTACCTGTCTTCAAATTATACTACAAAGGTATAGTAACCAAAAGAGCATGGTACTGGTATAAAAGTAGACACGGAGATCAATGAAACATAATAGAGAACAGAGAAATAAAATGTCATACCTATAACCAACTGATCTTTGAAAAACTCAACAAACATATACACTGGGGAAATGACACTGTATTCAATAAACGGCACTGCAGAAGAATGAAATGGAACCCACACCTCTCACCATATAATATGGTTTGACTCAGTGTCCCCAGCCAAATCTCATTGTGAATTGTACTCCCATAATTCCCAAGTGTTGCGGGAAGGACCTGGTGGGAGATAATTTGAATCATGGGAGTGGTTTCCCCATACAGCTCCCATACTAGTGAATAAGTCTCACAAGATCTGATGGTTTTTTCAGGGGTTTCCGCTTTTGCATCTTCTTCATTTTTTCTCTTGCCAGCACTATGTAAGAAGGACTTTTCACCTCCTGCCATGATTCTGAGCCTTGCCAGCCATGTGGAACTATAAGTCCCATTAAACCTACTTTTCTTCCCAGTGTCAGGTATGTCTTTATCAGCAGTGTGAAAACAAACTCATACACCATATAAAAAAATCAACTCAACATGAATTAAAGATCCAAACATAAGACTTGAAGCTATACAAATCATAGAAGAAAAGATAGGAAAAATTCCTTTGGACAATGGCATAGGCAAAGAATTTATGATGAAGTCCTTAAAAGCAAATGCAACAACAACAACCAATAAACAAATAGGACATAATTAAACTAAAAAGCTTCTGCCCAGCTAAAGAAACAATAAACAGAATAAACAGACAATCTACAGAATGAGAAAAAATATTTGCAAACTATGCGTCTAACAAAGGGCTAATACCCAGAATCTACAAGGAACTTGATCAGCTCAAGAAAAAATAAATAACCCCATTAAAAAGTGAACAAATGACATGAACAGATATGTGTGTGTGTATGTATATATATATATATGCACACACACATAAAAATATGAAAAATAACTAAAAATATATATATGTAAATATAAATGCGTATATATATACACATCCGTGTGTGTGTGTGTGTGTGTATGTATATTTTTTAGATGGAGTCTCACTCTGTTGTCTAGGCTGGAGTGCAGTGGCGTGATCTTAGCTCACTGCAACCTCCGCTTCCCAGGTTCAAGTGATTCTGCAGCTTCAGCCTCCCGAGTAGCTGAGACTACAGGTCCATGACACTGCGTCTGGCTAATTTTTGAATTTTTAGTAGAGATGGGGTTTCACCATGTTGGACAGGTTGGACAGAACTCCTGATCTCAGGTGATCTGCCCGTCTTGGCCTCCCAAAGTGCTGGGATTGCAGGTGTGAGCCACAGTGCCTGACCAGAACAGATAATTTTCAAAACAAGACATACTAGTGGCCAAAAAACATGAAAGAAATGCTAAACATCATTAATCATCAGAGAAATTCAAAATAAAATCACAATGAGATACCATCTCACACCAGTCAGAATGGCTCTCATAAAAAAGACAAAAAACAACAGATGTTAACCAGGATGCAAAGAAAAGGGAATGCTTATACACTGTTGCTGGGAATGTATATCATAACAACCTTTATGGAAAACAGTATGAAGCTTTCTCAAAGAACTAAAAATGGAACTACCATTAGATTCAGCAGTCTCACCACTGGGTATATACCCAAAGGAAAATAAATCTCTATATAGTATGGAATACTATTCAGCCATAGAAAAGGGTGAAATCATGTTTTTGTAGTAACATGGATGGGACTGAAAGCCATTATCCTCAGTGAAATAACTCAGAAAGTCAAATACAGCAAGTTCTCACTTATTGGTGGGAGCTAAACAATGGATACATGTGGACATACAGTGTGGCAAAATAGACCCTGAAGACTATAAAAGGTGGGAGGGTCAAAGTGGGGAGAATGTTGAAAAACTACTTATTGGTTACAATGTTCACTATTCAGACGATGGGTATACTAAAAGCCTAGACTTGTGTCCTCTACACAATATATACATGTAGGAAACTTGTACCTGTACCCCCTAAAGATATAAAAATTAATTAACTACAAAAAATATTATGTTGTAGTGTTAACTGGTATATATTATCTTGGGAAAATATGGCAGCTCCTATGAAACAGCTTGGAAAATTGTCACCAATGTTGCAAAACACCCAGAAGAATCAAGTGATCTGGTGAGAAAACTTACTCATCTTTGCCTACCTATGCATACACGATTAATTTGATTACACACTTGTGTGGGATAATATAACCTAAAAGCAAATGCAAAATTTAACTTAAATTGTATTTGTAAGTTGTAATTTCATTAATTCTGCATTATTGAAGTACATATAGGAAAGGTGTACAAATGCATCAGGCAGTTAATACAAATACATTTTGTAATGTTTATGCTACCATCAGTTTTTTCAAATATGTAACTTTTACTTATTTTCTTACAGTCCTCCATATTATGTTTCAGGCTCCTTAAAGACATTTTATCTATCCCTGATAAATATTCCTCAATAATAATTTTAAAAATCCATTTGTTTAAATGAACATGAACTCTTAGTCTTTTAACCAGAAATAAGTTATTAGGTTGATGCAAAAGTATTTGCATTTTTTGCCATTGAAAGTAATGGCAGCAAAGAAATAAAACTGCATTTTTGGAATAGCTTTCTCTTAAACTCTTGATAATAAACCTGTATTAACTGCCTTAAAAATGGCAAAAGAGGCCACTTGAAGGAAAGGAAATTCCTTAACAGGACTTTCGTTAACAGGAAAGTTAGTTGCCTGGATCATTACTTGGATAAGAAAAAGTCCATTAAAAAAATGGCAGTATTATTAGTATCATATACATAATAATGTACATAAAACTTGCCACATATTGTGTGAAATATAGTTCTTTAGTATAAGAAAAATACATTGATATCTATAAAGGTATAATTATTTTAACTCTTTTACATATCATGTTATTTGATAAAATTGACTTTCGTGTTTTTTCTTTGTAAGGGTTCATTGATACTAAAAATTCATTTCCTTTGACATAGCTCAGGAGATTTGTTAGTAAAAAGCTCACCCAAATTCATAAGCGTTTTCCAATAAAATATTTCAGAAACGAACATTTTGAAAGAATTGGTCAATTATCACTTTGCCCTAGATAGAGCATGATAGTTTGGTGTATATTTTAACGTATCAGTGATATAGTTTGGATATTACTCCCCACCCAAATCTCGTGTTGAATTGTAATCCCCAGTGTTAGATGCGGGGCCTGGTGGGAGGTGTTTGGGTTACAGGGGCAGATCCCTTATGTCTTGGTGCTGTCCTCTAGACAGCGAGTGAGTTCTCTTGCTATCTGGTTGGTGTAAAGTGTGGCACCTCCACCCCCAACTCTCTCTCTTGCTCCTGCTTTTGTCATATCAAGTGCCCACTCCTGTTCCACCATCTGCCATGATGGGAAGGTTCCTGAGGCCTCCCCAGAAGCAAATGCCAGTGCCATGCTTCCTGTACAGCCTACAGAACTGTGAGCTAATTAAACCTCTTTTCTTATAAATTACGCAGTCATGGGTATTTCTTTATAGCAATGCAAGAAAGGCCTGATACAGAAAAATAGTACCAGGAGTGAGGCATGGCTATTAAGATATCTGCTAATGTGAAAGGAAATTTGGAACTGGGTAACAAGCAGCAGTCCGAAGAGCTTGAATGGCTCAGAAGACAGGAAGATGAAGGAAAGTTTGGAATCTCTTAGAGACTGGTTAAATAGTTGTGACCAAAATGCTGATTGTAATATGAACTTTGAAGTCCAGGCTGCTGAGGTGTCAGATAGAAATCAGAAATGTATTGGGATCAAAGATTATGCATATTATTCCTTACTAAACAGCTTGGCTGCATTGTTTTTATGCCCTAGAGATCTGTGGAAGTTTGAAGTTGAGAATGATGACCTAGAGTATCTGGTGGAAAAAATTTCTAAGCAGCAAAGTATAAAGATGCAGCCTGGATGCTTCTAAGAACCTATGCTCAGATGGAGGCACAAAGGAATGACTTATGTTTAGAACTTACATTTAAACAGGAAGTAGAGCTTAAAAGTTCAGAAAATTTGCCCAGCCTGGTCATGTGGCAAATAAATAAAAACCTTTTACAAGAGAGAAACTCAAGCAGGTTGTTGAGCAACCGTTTGCTAGAGATATTTGCATAACTGAAAAGAAGTCAAATGGTAATAGCCAAGACAATGGGAAAAAGGTTTCAGTGACATTTCAGAGAACTTCCTGGCAGCCCTTCCTACCACAGGCCCTGAAGCCTAGGAGGACTGAATGGTTTTGTAGGCCAGCCCAGTACCTTGCTTCCCTGCACAGCCTTGAGACATTGCTCCCCAAATTCTGGTCACTCTGGCCCCAGTCTCAGCTCAAAGGGGCCCAGGTAAAGCTTGGGCCATCACTTCAGAGGACACAAGATATAATAATTGGTAGATTCCACACGGTGTTAAGCCTGTGGGTGCACAGAGTGCAAGAGTTAAGGAGGCTTGGTAACCTCTGACTAGGCTTCAGAGGATGTATGGAAAAGTCTGGTGTCCAGGCACAAGCCTGCTGCAGGGGCGGAGCCCTCATAGAGCACTTCTAGTAGGGCAGTGTGGAGGGTAAATGTGGGGTTGGAAGCCCACAGAGTCCCCACTGGAGTATTGCCTAGTGATGCTGTAAGAAGGGGGCCACCATCATCCAGAAACAAGAAAGGTAGATCCACTGGTAGCTTGCACTCTATGCCTGGAAAAACTGCAAGCACTCAACTCTAGCACTTGAAAGGAGCCATGGGGCTGTGTCCTGCAAAGTCACAGGGGAAGAGCTGCCCAAAGCCTTGAGAGCCCACCCCTTGCATTAACATGCCATGGATGTGAGGCATGGAGTCAAAAGAGATTATTTTGGAGCTTTAAGATTTAATGATTGTCCTGCTAGTTTTCAGACTTGTGTGAGGCCTCTAGTCCCTTTCTTTGCCTGATTTATTTCTCTTGGAATTAGAATGTTTACCCAGTGCTGGCACCCACATTTTATCTTGGAAGTAAATGACTTGTTTTGATTTTACAGGCTCACAGGTGGAAGGAACTCATTTTCAGATGGGACTTTTCACTTGGGACTTTTGATTGAGTTGATGAAGAAATGAGTTAACATTTTGGGGAACTGCTGAGAAAGCATGATTGTATTTTGCCATGTGAAAAGAATAGGTAATTTGGGGGAAGACAGGGCTGGAATGATACAGTTTAGATATTTGTCCACACTCAAATTTCATGTTGAATTGTAATCGCTGATGTTGGAGGTGTGGCCTGGTGGGAGGTGTTTAGGTCATGGGGGTTGATCCCTTATGTCTCAGTGCTGTCCTCTCAATAATGAATGAGTTCTCTCAAGATTTGGTTGTTGTAAAGTGTGGTACCTCCACCCCCAACTGTTTCTCTTGCTCCTACATTCACCATGTCAAGTGCCTGCTCCCACTTTGCCTTCTGCCATGATTGTGAAGTTCCTGAGGCCACCCAGAAAGCAGATGCCAGCACTATGCTTCCTGTACAGCCTGCAAAATTGTGAGGCAATTAAACCTCCTTTTTTATAAATTACCCAATCTCAGGTATTTATTTATAGCAATGCAAGAAAAGCCTAATACAATCAGTAAATATGTCAGATTCTACAATGAGACTACTATAATGTTAAGATATTTTTCTTAGTCATTTACATTTACAAATACTGAAATTCTTGTTTTATGTTATTGTCTTAGTTCACTTTGTGCTGCTATGACAGAATACTACAGACTGGGTAATTAATAAACAATAGAAGTTTATTTGACTCATGGCTCTGGAGATTGGGAAGTCTAAGACTGAGGGGCCTCATCTAGTGAAGGTCTTGCTATGTCATAACATAACATGGTGGAAGTCATCACGTTGTGAGAGCATGTGTAAAAGAGGAAGATAGTAATACTCTTATAATTATACTCATATCAGGATCCCACTCCCACAATATTTAGCCCACTCCCAGGATAATAGCACTGATTATCTTAGAAAGATCCCAACTCTCAGGACTGTTGCATTGGGGATTACATTTCAAGCACATGGATCTTGGGGGACACATTTAAACCACAACAGTGATGTTTTGAGTAAAATAAATATACATCTACAAATGTGTTTCTTTCGCCTGGCAATGCCATCTTCTGCTAGCTTTATTCTGGAAATTTCAATTCTTCAAATAAAATTTCCTCATTGGCCCCCTTTAACAGTTTTTCCTCTGAAATCTTATATTACTTGTTGCTTTACAACTCTTTAAAAATTATTCCACACTGGTATCTAAATTCTTCATTTTTTTAAAAGTCTTATCTTCCCAATTGGCTTTTAATTTCCATCAGGACAGTATCCATGTCTTTTGACTTCTTGGTGCTGCTCACAGTAATATGTAAATAATTAAGATTTAATATAATTGGGTTTAATTTAATTTCATGTAGATTCTGATTGACTTTTCCAGTTAGATGTGTGAGATTTTTACTCATTGAAATACGCAATTATACTAGCATCCATTTTTACTTGTCTAAAGAATGAGTTAAGATTTTATATTTTGCAATCTTGAGATACATTTCATATGCTCTTCATTGAACTGCTTTTATATTCATCTTCAAATTCCAGCTATAAAATATGACATGCAATTGTCTTAGCTCAGATTTACCACAAACCCTTGTTCTACAAGATATCATGTATTCATATATTCATAAAAATATCAACAGAAATAATATATTAATAAATATTTAAGTATATAATTTCGGAAAGAGATGGTAATGTATCAGGACAGATTTTAGTTAGGAGACACAATATGCTTATTCAAGCACAAAGTTGGTTTTTGTCAATTGATACTAGTTTTTGATTATATACCATATGTAAGTACTCTATAATTATAATTGTCTAATTAATAATAATAAATCATACCTATATTGTACCTTGCAATTATCAAATCACCTTTCATTTCCACCTCATTTTCTCTCTTCTCTTTTTCTCTTTCTTTCTCCCTGTTCTTTTAGTCTTTGCCTCTCTTTCAGAAAATTTATCAGTTACTTAGCAGGACATATACTATTATTTCCATGTTACAGATTAGAAATTAAATTTCAAAGGAATAATTTATTTTTTATGGTCTTATAGCTAATAATTATTAATAATTGATATATGTAGGATTGTAATCCCAAGGTTTCAACTCCTAATCATGTGACTTCGGACAAATAATATAGAAATAATATCAGTTTCTCTGGATTGTTACATGGAGTCTTAGGCAATTTGGGTCATTATAACAAAGTATGATAAACTGGGTAACTTTTAAACAACAGAGATTTATTTGACAGAGTTCTAGAGACTACAAGTCTGACATCAGGGTGCCAGCATAGTTAGGTTCCAGTGAGGGTCCTCTTTTGAGTAGATTACTGCCATTTTATTGTATCTTCACAGGGTGAAAAAGAGCGCAAGATAGCTCTTTGGCTTATTTTTATAAGGGCTGTAATCCCATTCATGAGGGTTCCACCCTCATAACATAACTACTTCCCAAAAGCCTTATCTCCAAATACCAGGATACTCGGGATTCGATTTTAACATAAAAATTTGGGGGGAAAATGAACATTCGGCTTTTAACACATAGAGAGTGAGGTAGTCTGAAAAAATGATCTAGCATATTCACTCATAAATGTTATTTTCATTTTCTTTTATAAGCCTTTTCTATTATAACAGCAATGCAATTTGTAACTTTAAGAATTATTCCATGTAGAATGTAAATTGATATAGCCATTATAGAAAGCAGTATGAAGGGCTGGGCATGGTTGCTCATACCTCTAATCCTGGCACTTTAGAAGGCCGAGGTGGGAGGATCGCCTGAGCCCAGGTGTTTGAGACCAGCCTGAGAAACACAGACGGGCCTGGTCACTACAAATAATAAAGGAGAATTAGCCAGGCATGGAGGTACAGGCCTGTGGTCCCAGCTAGTCAGGAGGCTGAGGTGATAGAGGCTGCAGTAAGCTGTGATCATTACCACCTCACTCTAACTTGAGTGACAGAGTGAGACCCTGTCTCCAAAAACCCCCCCAAAAACTAACCAATCAAACAAACAAAAAACACACAACAACAAAAACAGTGTAAAGTTTCCTCAAAAAATAAAAAATAGAACTACCATATGATCCAGAAATTCCACTACTATTTACCGAAAGGAAATGAAATCAGTACTTTAAAGAGCTATCTGCATTCCTATGTTTACTGCAACAGCATTCACAATTCCCTAAATATGGAATCAACCTTAGTGTCCATCAATGAATGAATGGATAAAGAAAACATATATAGGCAATGGAGTACAATTCAGCCACAGAAAGTAATGAAACCCTGTCATTTGCAGCAACTTGAAGTAACCTAGAGGACATTTAAGTGAAATAAGCCAGGCACAGAAAGACAAATAGCACATAATCTCACTCACTGTGGAATCTTAAAAAAAAAAAAAAATCAATAGAATTATATAGTGATTTCCAGAGGTTGGGGAGGGCTTGGAAAGAGGGAAAGGGGACAGATTTATCAATGGGTACAAAATTACTGTTACATGGGAAGAATACATTTTGGTGTTCTATTGCACAGTAGGGTGAATATAGAAAATGATGTTATGGTGTATATTTCAACTACAAGAGAGGATTCTAAATGTCTCATCACAAAGAAATGGTAAATGAATGGTAAATGTTTGATACGATGAATATGCTAAATACCATGCTTTGATCATTATACAATGTATACATGTGTTGAAACATCACACTATACTCCATAATATGTATGATTACTATGTGTGAATTATAAACAAAAATATTGTTCCATGTAATGCAAGGAAATTGTGTCTCTTTGAAAAAAATGTAGCTGTCAACAATACTGGTAAAAACAGATGAAGAAGCAAAATATCAAAAACTCATAATCCTGCAGGAGTCTTAACAAGATGAAATATTTGACTATTTCTAGGACACAGGATCTTTTAAAACATTTCCTGTTGTTCTTAGGATGGTCAACTATGTGTAGATTGAAAGATTCTACCAGACTTCTCTTTGTATCAAAGGAAGCAATGAGATCAAAGTAAAAATATCAAAGAAAGATTTTTTTAAATGACTTAAGGAAGGTAAATCCAAGCAGAATTTTTATAACTTTCACAAAAACAAGTAGCTTTGTGTTAAACGGTATTTTAAAAAATATTCTCTTCTTGCTTCGTAAGATAAATCCAAGCAGAGTTTTTATAACTTTCACAAAAACAAGTAGCTGTGTGTTAAATGGTATTTTTAAAAACATTCTCTTCTTGCTTCGTATCTTTGAGTCAGAAAGCTAGATGTATGTCTAAACAAACTAGGAAATGTTAATGCCAAGAATCCTGGAAACTGTGCTAAATTCACTATTCTATGTAAGTTCGCTCAAATGGTGGAGAAAGTGCGTGAACTAATACTGCAAACTGAACTCTGTGTGTGTGTGTGTGTGTGTGACAGAGAGAGAGAAAGAGATAGAGAGAGAAAGAGAGAGAGAGAAAAGATATTTGAAAAATAATACACGAAGTAAAGAGAGAAATACTCAAGGAAATAGATACCATGAATAAAAAGCAATCTAAACTTCAGGTAACAATGAACACACTTACAGAAATTCAAAAGGCTCTGGAAAGTCTTAGCAATAGAATCGAACAAGTAGAAGAAAGAAATTCAGAGCTCAAAGACAAGGTCTTCAAATTAACCAAATTCAACAAAGACAAAGAAAAAAGAATAAGAAAATATAAACACAGCCTCCAAGAAGTCTGGAATTATGTTAAATGACCAAACCTAGCAATAATCAGTGTTCCTGAGAAAAAAGATAAATCTAAAAGTTTGGAAAACATATTTGGGGGAATCATTGAGGAAAATTTGCCCAGCCTTGCTAGAGGCCTGGATACCCTAATACAAGAAGCACAAAGAATACCTGAGAAATTCATTGCAAAAAGATCATCTCCTAGGTACATTGTCATCAAGTTATCTAAAGTTAAGATGAAGGAAGAGTCTAAGAGCTGTGAGACAAAAGCACCAGGTAACTATAAGAAAATCCTATCAGTTTAACAGCAGGTTTCTCAGCAGAAACCCTACAAGTTAGAAGGGATAGGAACCCTATCTTCAGCCTCCTCAAACATTACAATTATCAGCCAAGAATTTTGTACCCAGTGAAACTAAGCTTCATATATGAAGGAAAGATATGGTGTTTTTTAGACAAACAAATGCTGAGAGAATTTGCCACTACCAAGCCACCACTACAAGAACTGTTGAAAGGGGCTCCAAATCTTGAAACAAATCCTGGAAACACATCAAAACAGAACCTCTTTAAAGCATAAATCTCGCATGACCTATAAAACAAAAATACAACTTAAAAAACAAAAACAAAAATAAAAAAACCAAGGCATACAGACAACAAATAGCATGATGAATGGAATGGCGCCTCACATCTCAATACTAACATTGACTATAAATGGCCTAAATGGTTCACCTAAAAGATACAGAACTGCAGAATGGGTAAGAATTCACCAACCAACTATCTACTGCCTTCAAGTGACTCACCTAACACATAAGGACTCATGCAAACTTAAGGTAAAGGGGTCGGGGGGAAGACATTTCAGGTAAACGGACACCAAAAGTAAGCAGGAGTAGCTATTCTTATATCAGACAAAACAAACTTTAAAGCAACAGTAGTTAAAAAACACAAAGAGGGAAATTATATAATGGTAAAAGACATTGTACAACAGGAAAATATAACAATCCTAAACATATATGCAACTAACACTGGAGCTTCCAAATTTATAAAACAATTACTAATAGACCTAAGAAATAAGATAAACAGCAACACAATAATAATGGGGGGCTTCAATACTGATAGCACCAAGCAGTTCATCAAGACAAAAAGTCAACAAAGAAACAATGGATTTAAACTACCTTGGAACAAACGGACTTAACAGATGTATATGGAACATTCCATCCAACAACCAAAGAACACATATTCTATTAAAGAGCACATGGAACTTTCTCCAGTATAGACCATATGATAGGCCACAAAACAAACCTCAAGAAATTTAAGAAAATTGAAATTATACCAAGCACTCTCAGACCACAGTGGAATAAAACTGCAAATCAACTCAAAAAGGAACATTCAAAGCCATACAAATAAACAGAAATTAAATAACCTGCTCCCAAATTATCATGGGGTCAAAAATGAAAGCAAGATGGAAATTAAATATTATTCTAACTGAACGACAATAGTGAAACAACCTATCAAATCCTCTCAGACACAGGAGAGGTGGTGCTAAGAGGAAAGTTCACAGCCCTAAATGCCTACATCGAAAAGTCTGGAAGAGCACAAACAGACAGTCTAAGGTCACACCTCAAGGAACTAGAGAAACAAGAACAAACTGTTCCAAAATCAGCAGTAGAAAAGTGTTAACCAAGATTAGGGCAAAACTAAATGAAATTGAAACCAAAAAAGTTCAAAAGATAAATGAAACAAAAATCTGGTTCTTTGAAAAGGTAAATAATATGGATAGACCATTAGCAAGATTAACCAAGAAAATAATAAATAAAACCCAAATGAGCTCAACAAGAAATGAAATGAGAGATATTACAATTGATACCACTGAAATACAAAAGACACTTCAAGGTACTATGAACACCTTTATGTGCATAAACTAGAAAACCTAGAAGAGATGGATAAATTCCTGTAAAGATACAACCCTCCTAGCTTAAATGAGGAAGAATTAGATATCCCAAACATACCAATAACAAGCAGCAAGATTGAAATGGTAATTTAAAATCTTACCAACAACAACAACAAAAAGTCCAGAGCCAGATTGATTCACAGCAGAGTTCTACCAGACATTCAAAGGAGAATTGGTGCCAATTGTATTGATACTATTCCACAAGATAGAGAAAAGGAAACCCTCCATAAATCATTCTGTGAAGCCAGTATCACCTTGTATCGAAATCAGAAAAAGACATAACCAAAAAAGAAAACTATGGACTGATATCTCTGATGAACATAGATGCTAAAATCCTTAACAAAATACTAGCTAATCAAATCCAATAACATATCAAAAGATAATCCAACATGATCGAGTGGGTTTTATACCAGGGATGCAGGGATGGTTTAACATACGCAAGTTAGTAAATATGATATACCATATAAACAGAATTAAAAACAAAAATCACACGATCATCTCAATAGATGCAGAGAAAGGATTTTACAAAATCCAACATCTCTTTATGATTAAAAGTCTCAGCAAAATTGGCATACAAGGAACAAACCTCAGAATAATAAAAGCCCTCTATGACAAACCCACAACCAACATAATACTGAATGGGGAAAAGTTTGAAGCATTCTCTCTGAAAACTGCAACAAGACAAGGATGCCCACTCTCACCACTCCTCTTCAACATAGTACTAGAAGTCCTAACCAGAGCAATCAGACAAGAGAAAGAAATAAAGGGCATCCAAATTGGCAAAGAGGAAGTCAAACTCTCACTATTTGCTAATGATGTGATTATTTACCTAGAAAACTGTAAGGACTCTTCCAGAAAACCCCTAGAACTGATTAAAAATTTCAGCAGTTTCTGGATACAAGATTAATGTGCACAAATCAGTGGCTCATCTATACAACAACAGTGACCAAGCTGAGAATCAAATCAAGAACTCAGCCCCTTTTACAATCGCTGCAAAAAATACAGTAACAACAACAAAAAACTTAGGAACATACCTAACCAAGGAGGTGAAAGTCCTCTACAAGGAAAACTACAAAACACTGAGGAAATAAACCATAGATGATGCAAACAAATGGAACCATCCCATGCTCATGGATAAGTAGAATCAATATTGTGAAAATGACTCTACTGCCAAAAGCAATCTACAAATTCAGCACAATTCCCATCCAAATACCACCATCATTTTTCACAGAATTAGAAAAATTCTAAAATTCACAAGGAACCAAAAACAGAACCCTCATAGCCAAAGCATGGCTAAGCAAAAAGAACAAATCTGGAGGCATTACATTACCTGATTTCAAAGTATACTATAAGGTCATGATCACCAAAACAGCATAGTAATGAGATAAAAATAGGCAAATAGACCAATGGAACAGAATGGAGAACTTAGAAATGAAGCCAAATACTTAAAGCCAACTGATCTTCAACAGAGCAAACAAAAACATAAAGTGGGGAAAGGATACCCTTTTCAACAAATGGTGCTAGGATAATTGGATAGCCACATGTAGGAGAATGAAACTGGATCCTCATCTCTCACCAACAATCAATGCAAAAAATCAACTCAAGATGGATTAAGGACTTAAATCTAAGACTTGAAACTATAAAAATTATAGAAGATAACATTGGAAACGTTCTTCCAGACATTGACTTAGGCAAGGATTTCATGACCAAGAACCCCAAAGCAAACGCAGTGAAAACAAAGATAAATTGCTGGGACTTAATTAAACTAAAGAGCTTTTGCACAGCAAAAGAAACAGTCAGCAGTGTAAACAGACAACCCACAGAGTGGGAAAAAATTTTCACAATCTATACATCTGACAGAGAACTAATATCCAGAATCTACAATGAACTCAAACACATCACAAGAATAAAAAAAAAAAAAAAATACAATCCCATCAAAAAGTGGGCTAAGGACATGAATGGACAATTCTCAAAAGGAGATATACAAATGACCAAAAAACATATGAAAAAATGCTCAACATCACTAGTGATCAGGGAAATGCAAATCAAAACCACAATGCAATACCACCTTACTCCTGCAAGAATGGCCATAATAAAAAAATAGTAGATGTTAGCGTGGATGTGGTGACCAGGGAACACTTCTACACTGCTGGTGGGAATGTAAACTATACAACCACTATGGAAAACAGTGTGGAGATTCCTTAAAGAGCTAAAAGTAGAACCACCATTTGATCCAGCAATCCCAGTGCTGGGTATCTACCCAGAGGAAAAGAAATCATTACACGAAAAAGATATTTGCACACGGATGTTTATAGCAGCACAATTCACAATTGCAAAAAACATGACACCAGCCCAAATGCCCATTGATCAACCAGTGGATAAAGAAACTGTGATATATATATATACACACACACACACACAAACTGTGATATATATATATACACACACACAAACTGTGATACACACACACACACACACACACACAATGGAATACTACTCAGCCATAAAAAGGACTGAATTAATGGCATTCGCAGCAACCTGGATGAGATTGGAGACTATTATTCTAAGTGAAGTAACTCAGGAATAGAAAAACAAACATTGTATGTTCTCACTGATATGTGGGAGCTAAGCTATGAGGATGCAAATGCACAAGAAGGACACAATGGACTTTGGGGACTCAGGGGGAAAGGTGGAAGGGGGTGAGGGATAAAAGACTAAAAACATGGTGTAGTGTATACTGCTCGGGTGATGGATGTACCAAAAATCTCACAAATCACCACTAAAGAATTTACTCATGTAACCAAACACTACCTGTTCCCCAATAACCTATAGAAAAAAAATTTTTTTAATTAAATTAAATTAAACAGAAAAAATTTTTAAAAATATAGACAGAAGCCACAGGCCAAGGGCAGTGGCTCATGCCTGTAATCCCAGTACTTGGGGAGGCCAAGGCAGGTGGATCACTTGAGGTCAGAAGTTCAAAACTAGCCTGGCCAACATGAGGAAACTTCCATCGCTACTAAAAATACAAAAATTAGCTGGGCATGGTTGTGCACACCTGTAATCCCAGTTACCTGGGAGGCTGAGGCATGAGAATTGCTTGAACCTGGTGGGGGCAGAGGTTACAGTAAGCCAAGATCACGTCACTGCACCCCAGCCTGGGTGACAGAGTGAGACTCTGTCTCAATAAATAAATAAATAAATAGATAAGCCACAGAGAGACACACAGGAAGAAAGGTCATGTGAAGATAGAGAAAGATTGAAATTCTGTATCTATGAGCAAAGGAACATTAAAATTACTGGCAGACACAAAAGTGCACAAGAGATATAGAATAAGTTCTCCCTCAGAGCCTCCACAAAGAAACAACACTTTCAACACCTTGATTTTGGACTTCTGAACCCCAGAAATGTGAGATAATACATATCTGTTAGTTTACATGACTTAATTTGTGCTTATTTATAATGGCAGCCTTGGGAAACTAATACAAACTCATGATGCCTCTGTGACAGCCATCCAAATGTTTGCTCTGTTGACTTGCATGTGTGAGTTCTTAAGAGAATCCTAGAGTCTCTCCACTGCATTTCCCTGGTCTGGAAGGTCAGCCTTAAACTTAACTTTCCCTTCCTCTTCATTCCTGTAACTTGGAGTATAGCCAAAGCTCATGCAGATATCATCTTCTTGTCTTGAGGTAAGTTTTCATCTATGGTGTGCAGTTCTGGTAAGAAAGTTTAGTCCTTTGATGGCATCCCACTGATCTTGAGAAACTCAGAAATTCTCAACGTGCAAGATATAAAAGGCAGGTTGCTTTATTCCCTTCACTTCTGTAGCTGTCTCCAGTTTTCTCACTCTGCTCTAGATTTACTGTCTAACAGACAACTAACTAGGAGGATGGTATGCCATTTCTTGTCAGAAATCCATTTCTAAAAGTGTCATATGGTTTCTGAGTTTTTGAGAAGCAGCTCCCCTGTCCCTTTGGGGAGGGGAGTTAATAATTTTTCTCCAAGAGCTTACAGTTTCTACAAGAACAACAACCTGATATTTTTATCTCCTTAATTCCGTACTGACTCACCTTCTTTCCTGCACTGGGAAGGAAAGTGACAATGTAGCTGGTGGTAGTGTTAATGCTGGTTCTCCAATCCCATAAATTCAGGAGTAGGTGTGGGGGGATGCAATGCTTGCCTTAACTGTTAACCAGCTTTCTTTAAAATGTTGGGTAGTTAATGCCTCATTGTCCTAAACTTTGGGCTAGGGTTACTGATTCTTGGGCATTGGATTATGTTTCCCTTAACCACTAGCTATACATGCTTAGCACAAAATCCCTCCACTAGCATCAGATGAGTTTGTGAGTTTGGAAATTTAGAGTGAAAAAGCACTTAGCAAGATTTGATTTCACTATATATTTGACATTCAACTCAACTGCTCAACTTACTTTTTTGTGAAGTGAGGGAATTTGACTAAAATCAGTAATTGCTTACCCAAACGATTTCAGGAGCTAGAAGGAAAAGTAAATGCAAGAAGTAGTCACTTCGAATGGGGATTGTGACCAGTTTGAGAGTGGTAATACCAACCTGAGTCATTGAATTAATCTGAAGACTTCTTGAAGTGAGTTTCTAAGCTCTGATAGATAGTTTTTAATGTCCATTCCACATTTAAATGTCCATATATCCACTCTTTATGGGCATGTAGATAGCATATGGGGGCATTTTTCCCTTGTCATAATGTTTGGGAGTGGGTGCTACTAGCCATTTTAGTAAGTAGGGATCAGAAACGTGATATATGAAATTGTCTTTTGTCTCGAATGATTTTCAAATGATACATAGGGTATTAACGCAGAAACTGTTCATATTTACTTGAACATAATCCAAATTCTGATTTATATAGAGAGTAGATAGACAGACAGAAGAGTAAAGTATTTTTGCATATTTTCCAGAAATACAATTGCTATTTATATTGAGTAATTATTGCACTTTATTTTGTTTATTGCTTCCCATCATTGTCTAGTATCAACCACCCTTTCTGAAAATCTTTTCAGTGATAGCAAGTTGCTGATAGAATTTGAGTCCAAACACTTGAGTCAAGCAGCATTTGTAGTTTTTAACTTATGTGATTATACAGATAGAGGTCAGCATCTGACTGTTTCATGCAATCTTCTCATGTAGTCACGCCTGAATATACATAACGAACTTCAGATTTCTTCTTAATGAACTGCTGTCTTGTTATTTATACTTAAATTAAATTTCAGATAAGGCACTATATAGACTCTTTCAAAAAGCTATGTGTAGGTAGACCTTTACATCCATGATCTTCATTTCAGGTGGTAAAGCATTTATTACAAAGTATTTTTTATAAAAATGGAAAATTGTTTTGGTAGCACTGCTCTATATCCACTGTCAGAGGTCTATAAAATCTCAGAGGTCATCAATATTCTAATGTATATATACACACATATATCAGTCTTCACCTATCCCTTGGCTATATCCTTTAATATGTTATTGTTCTCAGGCTATAATATTCTCTTAGTCATCAGGGACCTAAAGTAATCTGGTTTTACTTGTAGCATAGTAAAAACTTCAACCTGAGACCAACCGCCAGAGGACCTATTCATTGGATGTTTTCCTGAGTAGGTACAGTTTTCAAGTCTAGATTTAATGTGAGAGAAGTATAGCACCCTAAATATTGTGTATGGTTATTTGTAGATATATTCAAAATTATTGTTTTGCTATGACTAAAATATTTATGAGACTGAGGAGATTTTAAAATCTAAACTAATAAATTGGATCAACTCAGTGTTAACTGGTAAAGCATTTTCATCATCATAAAGAGAATGCATCATTTAATTTTTCAAATGTTTTATCTTTCTAATTGAATATCTAATTAGTACATGTTAAAAAATGAAAATATTAATGAGATCCTCATAAGTGCTTAGTACAGAGATATCAAGTACTATCATACATATGTGTGTATATATACATATATATGCATGTGCATAAGTTATGAAGAAAATTTTTATTATGCAAGATAATTAAGTGTCATTTGACATAAAAATTTTGCAAAGAGGTAAAAGGTGGCATAAAATTAAAGAAAGTTAGTCATCTGATCTTTCTCCTTTCAGCAATTTACTTTCTTTTGTCCACAGATCAAGCTTCCTATTTGCTCATTTATTTAATTCCCTTTAATTACAACTGAGAAGTAAGCAAGTGAGACAGTAATTTCTACTGAAAATTTCCATGCTTTATCTGCAAATGTGGTGAGCAGCTGATGTAGTCAAGGAACAGTGTGGCTGTTGTGAGAAATAGAAAATGGAGGTCAGGAATTATACTCTGGTTCCCCCATTACTCAGCAACAATAGAAAAAGTTAATTTACATTTTCTTTATAAAAATGTACATTTTTAAATTTCAGTGCATTTGTTGAATTGAGCAACAAAAGTAACGTTTAGGGTAGGCATTTCTGTAACTTCTTTCTCCCTATTTTGTATTTTCATTTTTCTGTATTTTTTTCTGTAAAATTTTGTATATATATAAACTAAACTAAACTTGGAGGTTGAAATAAAACCCAGATTGACACTGTATATAGACAGCAGGACAACCCAGAAGGAATCTCTTTATACTGTCAGTGAGAAATATTTCTATTTTTAACTCTACTAAGGGGCTCCACTAATGAAGTTTGTCTGGCAGAGGATGTGACAACAGAATTATATAACACAGAAATTGCTCCTCAAGGTAGCAACCTGGTTCAAAGAAACCTGTGACTGTCCATGTCCCTGAGAGGTGCTTTAGGGTTCACAGCTTCAGGATATCTGTGAAGTTCTGAAATTTCATGCAATAATTTAAGCATTTGTCCCCATGTTTTTGTGTGTGTGCATGTGTGTGCATACCTGCATGATATTTTGGGGGGAAGTGGCCCATTTGGTATGATCCTGTTCTAAAATTTGATTATCCATGACCCCCTCAAACCTTAAGATCCCCTGAAATTTCAGCTTCCTACTTTTTTGCAGGCAAAGATCTAATTTCTCCTCTTTTTTAAATGTTTCACTAAATATATGAATTATTCTGCCTTTTAATGAATAGTGGCGATATGTTATTTTGGTCTTTACAATCCAGGAACACTATTGGTTTTGACAGGCTTTGCTCAAATAAAGACTAGTTTCACTTCATTTCCAAGGCATTCAACTCTACCCAAGTGACATTCCTGAAAGCCATATATTTCATTTGTGCATTCCAATGATTTAATTTAGTAAGCTCAATAAGCTTATCTCTAATCAAAGATAACATGTCATTTATGACTGTAGGTAATGTGATTGGGTGGGATTCTTCCTGCTTCATTTTCAACTTAGACTCCATTTTGTTGTTATTGGACACCAAATATCCTGTGAGAATAGTTGACGTATGGAGACTTTAAAAGAAACTTGTTGAAACTCTTAATTCCTGAACTCTCTCACGTGCTTAGGAAATTTGCAAGAGAATCATGGTCTCAAGAGAAGGTTTTAAGAAAGGGGTTATTAAAACCATTGCTTTGGAGAGTGCACTTCACATGCAGGCTGTTGCATCCTCTTATAGGGGACAGACATTAGGCAGGGGTTTACTTTCCAGTCCCGATATTGAAGAGGGTGGGCTTCTAGGCACCCAGTTGAAGATCTTTGAAATGGTCAAAAAACCTTGAGGATAAGTGCCTGATCCCAGCAAAGGAAGGCAAAGCAGTTAGTGTTCTGAGGTCTTTCCTTCCCAGGAGGTTCAGGAGAAGAGAGAAGGTCTAACAGTGCCGGTGGCTGAGCCAGGAGATGCTACTATGTTGAGATTGGTTCACTTTCTCCTAGCTTGTCAGGATACCGGATGTGTGTGCTGATTGTTTCTGGTAAGTTGGATGTGGGCTATGTGGTACGGGATCTTCTTGGACCTGTCCATTTGGGATCTCAGGAGGGATAAGGGCTGCAAGTGTATTGCTGGATGCCCTTGGATTAGGGAAGGGTCAGAAGAATCCACAAGTTGTAGACACTGATATGCCCAAGACAAGAGCATTTCAGACAAGAGGAGGAGCAAGGAACTATTAGCAAGCTCCTATAATCAAAATCATGAGAGAGAGAGAGAGTAGGTTTTAATCATCTGGCAAGTTTATGAAAAATATCAGCTTCACTGATCTACTCTGTCCAGATAGCACAAAGCCACCCAAACTAAATGTGATACAGAGCCAAACAACAGCTTGCAAGTGCAGAAGAAAGGAAACTCCAGAAAGTAGATAGTAGAGGCACCAGATATCACTTTAGCCCATTTTCCTCAAGCATCTAATTGGAGAAAAAAGAGATTTAAGGCTACATCAAGGTTGGAATACTTTGAGGATCTATCTTGTAATGGACATTCTAATTACTGGACTGAAACGTGTTTGCAAATTAAAGTGATCATATTGTGATATATTCTCTAACAATGTGCCAAAAAACTTTAGGACCTACATGAGCTTCTGTACAGGGATGGGGAAGATGGTCTCTATGTCTTTTCCTAACCTACCTTCCCCTATGTGGGAGGAAAAAAAAAAAAGAGAGAGAGATTGTACTTTATTCATGTCTGAAGTCCAGTTTTGTCATCATATGAGTTATATTGCTTAATAGAATCCAAGCAGTAAGTACTATGATTGATAATTGTGATGGTTAATACTGAGTGTCAACTTGATTGGATTGGAGGATGCAAAGTATTGTTCCTGGGTGTGTCTGGAGGGTGTTGCCAATGGAGATTAACATTTGAGTCAGTGGACTTGGAAAAGTAGACTCACCCTTAATCTGGGTGGGCACAATCCAATCAGCTGCCAGCATGGCCAGAATAAAAAGCAGGCAGAAGAATGTGAAAAGACTAGACTGGCTTAGCCTCTCTGCCTACACCTTTCTCCAGTTCTGGATGCTCCATGCCCTCAAACATTGAACTCCAAGCTCTTAAGCTTTGAGACTTTGACTGGCTTCCTTGCCCTTGCTCCTTGGCTTGCAGATGGCCTATGGTGGGACCTTGTGATCGTGTGAGTTAATATGCCTTAATAAACACCTCTTTGTATATACATCAATCCTATTAGCTCTGTCCCTCTAGAGAATCCTGACTAATACAGATGTTGGTACCAGGAGTGGTTCTAGAGGAAAAGAATATTAAAAATGGAGTCTTTTTTGTTGGTTTTCAGGTTTCTGGAGTTGGCTTCTTAATGTGATTAGACCTAAAAATGCTAAGGACTCCAATTCTAATAGTATGGAGAACAATGATAGTCCTCAGCATGAACAATTTAGAGAGTTATTATGCAAAATAAATGCATTTGACACTCTTGATTCACTGCTCATGAAAGACAAGGAGTTTAGTGACTTAATACATAATACCTTTGACTATATGTGGAGAACGAAGGAACATAATGAAGTTGATTGGTTGCTCTTAAGTTCACTGGACAAAGTGATGAAAGAAAATTATGAACTCAGGGATTCTAACTCCTGGCTTCAGAAGCAGATACTGAGCCTCAAATCTGCTAAGATTGCCCTAAGTGAGTCTTATCTCCCGCAGAGAAAGAGCTGAAATTTGGAAAATCAGACACAGACTCTTACTATGTGAGTGGTTGACCTTTAACAAAAGGTGCATGCACAGCCTTGCCAGGTGTCTACTATTAAAGTGACAGCATTGATTGGAAAAGAATGGGACCTTGCAACTTGGAATTGGGATACGTGGGAGGACCCTGATGAAGCTGGGCACACTGAGCTGGTAAACTCTGATGAAACTTTTCTGCCAGAAGGAACAGCTTCTCCATCCCCAGTAGTGGCAACACCCCCTCCCCAACTCATGCTGGCATTAGCCTTTCCATCTTTGTCTGAGGAGATGAATCCTGCCTTGCCTGAGGCAAGAGTGATGGCCTCCCCTGAGGCAGTTACTAGGCAAGATAATGTTGATTCTCCTCAGGATCCTCTCCCCTGCTGCCCCCCAACACCCCTGTTTGCTTCTAGACTTAAAATTAAAGTTTTGGCAGGCCCCTAGAGGTGAGGTTCAGAGTGTGACCCACAAGGAGGTATACTATACTCGAAAATAATTGCTTGAGTTTTCCAATTTATATAAACAGAAATCTGGAGAACAGGTATGAGAATGAATATTAAGGGTATGAGA
Organism: Papio anubis; assembly: GCF_008728515.1. Taxonomy (NCBI): domain Eukaryota; kingdom Metazoa; phylum Chordata; class Mammalia; order Primates; family Cercopithecidae; genus Papio; species Papio anubis. Next base: position 106,485,189 of record NC_044978.1, read on the forward strand.
TAATGGTAGAAGGAACATACAGTTGGATCAGGCTGAATTTATTGATTTGGGCCCATTAAGTAGGGACTCTACATTTTATGTTGCAGCTCAGGGAGTTAATAAAGGTTCTAATAGTTTATTTGCTCCATTAGCTGAAATATGGATTAAGAGATGGCTCACTGTGAGCGAACTGGAAATGCCTGATTTCCTCCCTTGGTTTAATGTAGAGGAAGGGATCCAAAGGCTTAGGGAGATTGGGATGCTGGAGTGGATTAGTCACTTTAGGCCTACTTATCCTAGCTGGGAAGGTCCAGAAGATGTACCCTTTACCAATGCTTTGGAAAACAGATTTGTGAGGGCAGCACCTGCATCTTTGATGAGTTCTGTATGTATTGCTTTTCTCCATATGCCATATCTAACAGTGGGAACCATAGTCACTCAACTACCAAATATAAATGCAATGGGAATAATTGGAACCCAAGGTGGCAGGAGCCGAGTGGTGACACTCATCCATCAAAGGCACAGTGGGCATGGCTACCATCAAGGACAACAGAGGCGAAGCAACAATCAGAATAGTTTGATTTATGTAGAGCTCTGTCATTGGCTAGTTAAACACGGTGATCCTAGAAGTGAAATTGATAGGAAATTTACTGCATTCCTACTTAATTTAAATAAGCAGAATACTTCCAGGCTGAGTGGACAAAAGACTAATTTGAACTTTAAAAACAGAGAATCATGGCCCCTCAATCAATTTCCAGACTAGAGCCAGTTTACAGAACCCTTTGCATGAAGGGGAGGCCAAGTCCCCTTGAGGAAGGAGCCCACTACATTACCAACAACTTATGCTGTTAATCTTTCTCCCATCCTTCCCCAAAGAGACCTTTAGTATTTTACCAGGGTAACTGTGCATTGGGGAAAGGGAAATAATCAGAAATTTCACAGAAATTTCAGGGATTACTGGACACTGACTCTGAGCTGACGTTGATTCCAGGGGACCCAAAATGTCATTGTGGTCCTCCAGTAAGGTGGGGGGGTTATGGAGGTCAGGTAATTAATGGAGTTCTAGCTCAGGTTCAACTTAGAGGGGGCCCAATGGGTCCTTGGACTCATCTGCGGTTATTTCCCCTGTGCCAGAATGCATACTTAGCATAGACATACTTAGCAGCTGGCAGAACCCCCACATTAGCTCCCTGACTTGTAGGGTGAAGACTATTATGGTGGGAAAGGCCAAATAGAAGCCATTAGAGCTGACTCTACCTAGAAAAATAGTAAATCAAAAACAATATCGCATCGTTGGAGAGATTGTGGAGATTAGTGACACTATCAAGGACTTGAAAGACACAGGGGTGGTGATCCCCACCACATCCCCATTCAACTCTCCTATTTGTCCTGTGCAGAAGACGTGGATCTTGGAGAATGACAGTGGATTATTGTAAGCTTAACCAAGTGGTGACTCCAATTGCAGCTGCTGTACCAGATGTGGTTTCATTGCTTGAGCAAATTAACACATTTCTTGGTACCTGATATGCAGCCCTTTATTTGTCAAATGCCTTTTTCTCCATTCCTGTCTATAAGGCCCACCAGAAGCAGTTTGCCTTCAGCTGGCAAGGATAGCAATATAGCTTTACTGTTCTACCTCAGGGGTATATCAGCTCTTCAGCTTTGTGTCATAGCCTTGTTCAGAGAGACCTTGATCAATTTTCCCTTCCACAAGATATCACACTGGTCCATTACATTGATGACTAAACTCTGATTTTTTTTTAACTTGTCCAAATTCTAATCTAAGCTCTCTGGGGAGTCATGCCCTACAAACCATAAATTCTCATCAGATGAGTTTTATTTAACCCTATGTGTCATAACCAACCTGACTCTGGCACAACGTTACTAGACAAAGAGGAAAATCAAAATATTTTATCCCCAAAACATGTTTCTTTGATATATTTTGAAGTGGTCCTGCAAAGCTGTTCTTTGTTGGGGGAAATTTGCATTTGTAAAAAATCTCTATTAACATTGCCAGATTTTTTTTCTTCCAGACCCTCTCAATCCTAAAGAGATTAACTAAGATCTGAAAAGGAAACATTTGTCATCTGTTGTCTGTAAGGGCAGCCAGTATAAGGCTTCAAAAGAACCTTGGTCTCCACAATCTTTTATCTTAACCTGAACATTCCCTTTCTATCAATCCCAGATCTTTAGCCAAACTCAACAAATTGTCCATCAGGAAATGTTTAAATTCACCTATAGCCTGGAAGCCCCCACTTTGATTCGTCTTACCTTTCTGGACCAAACCAATGTATTTCTTAAATGTCTCATACCTCTCTTAAATGTATGAAACTAAGCTGTTCCCCAACCACCTTGGTAACATGTTCTCAGGGCCTCCTAAGTGCTGTGTCATGGGCCATGGCCACTCATATTTGGCTCAGAATAAATCTCTTCAAATATTTGGTAGAGTTCAACTCTTTTCATGGACAACACTGATGACATTATGCTGACTGGATCCAGTGAGTGAGAAGTAGCAAACACACTAGGCTCATGCTCATGGAATTCATGGGTCTTACCATGTTCCCCATCATCCTGAAGAAGCTGGATTGATAGAACTGTGGAATGGCCTTTTGAAGTTACAATGACAATGCAAACTAGGCAACAATACTTTGCAGGGCTGGGGCAAAATTCTCCAGAATATCCTGTATGCTCTGAAGCAGTGTCCAATACATGGTACTCTTTCTCCCATAGCCAGGATTCATGGGTCCAGAAATCAAGGGGTGGAAGTGGAAGAGGCACCACTCACCATCACCCCTAGTAACCCACTAGCAAAATTTTTGCTTCCTGTTCCTGTGACATTATGTTCTGCTGGCCTAGAGGTATTAGTTCCAGAGGGAGGAACACTGTCACTAGGAGACACAAGAACAATTTCGTTAAATTTGGAGTTAAGATTGCCACCTGGACAGTTTGGGCTCCTCCTACCTGTAAGTCAACAGGCTAAGAAGGAGTAACTGTGTTGGCTGGGGTGATTGACCTGGACTATCAAGATGAAATCAGCCTATTACTCCACAATGAAGGTAAGGAAGAGTATGCATAGTATACAGGAGATCCATTAGGGTGTCTCTTAGAATTACCATGCCCTGTGATTAAGGTCAATGGGAAGCTACAGCAGCCCAGTCCAAGCAGGACTACAAATGGCCTAGATCTGTCAAAAATGAAGGTTTGGGTCACTCCCCCAGGAAAGAAAAAACCCACAACCTGCTGAGGTGCTTGCTGAAGGCAGAGGGAATACAGAATGGGTAGTAGAAGAAGGTAGTCATTAATACCAGCTACGAACATGTGACAAATTGCAGAAACGAGGACCATAACTGTCATGAGTATTTCCTCCTTCTTTTGTTAAAAACTTGTTTGTGCATGTATACACTTGTACTAAGAAAACATCTTCATTTTATTTCCTTTTTTCCTTTATCATGTGACATAATATTTATTGACTTCATATCAGCATTTAAGTGTTGTTAACTTTGTGTAATAGCATTTGGGTTGTGGATTGGTGCATTTCTGGTTGTACAAAGGATACTTGTATTTTGTTAGGCAGAATTATGACCTTATTATTGTCTTTATTTGAAGATTATATATGATTTTAGGAAATGTGTATGAGTTCAAGTTGACAAGGGGTAAACTTGTGATGGTTAATACTGAGTGTCAACTTGATTGGACTGAAGGATGCATAGTATTGTTCCTGGGTGTGTCTGTGAGGGTATTGCCAAAGGAGATTAACATTTGAGTCAGTGGACTGGGAAAGGCAGACTCACCCTTAATCTGGGTGGGCACAATCTAATCAGCTGCCAGCACAGCTAGAATAAAAGCAGGCAGAAGATCGTGAAAAGACTAGACTGGCCTAGCCTCCCAGCCTACATCTTTCTCTGGTGCTAGATGCTTCCTGCCCTCAAACATTGGACTCCAAGTTCTTCAACTTTGGGACTTGGACTGACTTCCTTTCTCCTCAGCTTGGAGATGGCCCATTGTGGGACCTTGTGATCGTGGGAATTAACACTCTTTAATAAACTCCCCTTTATATATACATCAATTCTATTAATTGTTCTGTTAATAGTTCTGTCCCTCTAGAGAACCCTAATACAATAATTCTTTTTTTACGTGAAATATTCCTGTTTTTCTCAGTGCCATAGATAATGGGTGGACTGTAACAGTATCTAGTTTTCAGCTGAAGCATTTTAATCTCCATCATTTCCACTATTAAAATAACAAAATCATGCCTGCTTAATATTTCACATGCGTTCCATACTATTTAGGTTATATAATAATATAGCTCATTTGAAACTTAGTGATTCTCAGAAGAAACTGAGTACTGCTTATGTTACTAAGAGTTTGTCATCTGGGGTCAATACTTATCATGCCATATTGCTGTGTCCCCTATCTCCCATTGGAGATGAGAAAACTCTGACTTTTGGTGTCAGACTGTCTGGAAATCACAATGTGAAATTATCTTCTAAACTAATTCAGCTAAATCACATTTAATATCAGATTTTAGTGACTTTTTCATGACTGTTTATCGGCTCCCAAATGACTCTTTAATTAATTGTTTCTCCTTTCCTGGCTCATTTTCTGTCAGATCCCTTTCCTTAGAGTATTGTTTTATCCCTGTGTGGCAGAAAGACTGTCTGAGATTGTGCTGTTATTAAATGTAGTCTGGCATAATTTAAGCATGTTACCTTGATGATGGTGATGTCACTCAGGTACTTGGCCTACAAGGAGCTAGTACAATTTCACTTATTTCATTTTAATGGATCCCCTTGGTTTTGAGGCTATAAACTAAAATACCATTGCAGTCCCCTCCAGCAATCTCAAACTTAATTATTCCACTCCAGGAAGCTGTCTGATGGCCCTGCAGAGACCTGTTTTTGCACTAAAATGCAATCCCTTATTGTGTGACAAAATTACTTTCGTTTCATGTTCTTTTCTTTATTTATTTACAAACAGCACGGAAAAGCACTTCTCAGCACAACTTAATAGGTGATTACCACAAATTTGATTTTGAGATTTAGATTGAATAGTTGTTAAGGTTTTCTTTGTATTCTTTCCTTTGTAATCATGATGACTTTTTAAATACTATTCCAAGTACTGGGCATTGTGGGTAATGTGGTATAAATTGCCATAATAGCTGACTCAAATCTTTTCCCCTACTAAGTTTTGATATTATTTATTAAGTTTCATAGCTTGGATGACACCTCTTAAAAGCCCATCTCTACCAATATCTTTTTTGCTGCTTTGAGCAAATTTGGTTTTCTAAACTAAAATTTCTAAGTGGTTTTTCAGAAAGCAGAAGAGAGACACACATTGCAAAAAAAAAAGGTGTGGAAAGATTGAAGATTCATAGATGTTGCCATTTGCAATACAGAATTATCTATGCAAATGGTCAGTAATATATTTCACAAATGATCGAAAGTTTTCATTTATTATTTCAACATTTTGACAATTGAGTAATAACGAAGAAAAATTTAATTTTGTTCATAGTCAAAAAGAAGGTTGAAGTGAGAGCCAGAAATTCTGTAATATTTTGCAAGGGACATATTTGTCTCTAGTCATCACTTTGGTCTATTGGGACTAATAGGAAACTAACTTCATGCTTCTCTTACATTTTTCGAAGACAAAGGGACAACCCATGGATGTGATGTGTTTTCTATTTTCCTAGGCTTTGAAAAAAAATGGTGAAGAGAGAGAGAAAAGAGTAAGAGGACTGGCATACTTACACTTTATGTGTGCAAGCAGTTTTAAATTTTGTGCTTTTCAACCTCTCTCTCATCAGTGCAAGAAATTAAATGCATGAGAATTAATATGCTCAAGTCAATAGGTGAAGCAATAAGCTATAACTGAAGAGAAAGGGCCTCCATCATGCACAAGCTTTATAGACATTTAATTCCCTATGTGGACAGGAGGTTTACTTATCTGCACAAGAACTTCACACAAAACAAGAATTAGATTCTCTTCATTTTGAGCTTGCAATCCTACTTCATATAACAACTGTGGAATTGAGAAAGAAAAATAAATGCAGAGATGCAGAGACAGACAATATTTAGAAAAAGAGTCAGAATGAAACTGAATTACACTTGTTTGTTTTAAGTTTGGGAGAATGTGGAGAAAAACAGATTGAATTAAAACACACAAACACTTTTTTTGAAAACTCATTTTAGTTTATCTTCCCTGAACAAACTGAGCAATATTTAGTGAAGCTCTGTCTTAGTTCCTGTGACCACTTTTAAATTACAGGATGGTCAGAGGAGGATTGGTGAGCACCTGGAAGATTGACAAGTCACTGCCGGCATAGCAGGCAGATGTGAGTTTCACTTAATCTTTTGTCTCAAAAATGAAAGGTTCCCCATAAAATGAGTTACCATATTTTGCAGGCACATTGACAAAGATACAGATTTTCATAGAAGTTATTTGGTAAGTCTTAAACAAACACTAATATTAAGAACTCATAAAAAATGTCAATTTAAATATTCTTCCTAAGATCTGTTGTCAAAGATTGTAAGACTGAAGGCTGATATATCGAAACATAAAACCTATATATTGTTACAACTGAGGCTCACAGTTTCTTACTCAAAGAGCCCAGATAGGTTAAAATGGGACAGTAGTCCTGAATTAATTTTGAAAATATTTAGAATATTATAAATAAACCTGCAGCATTGATTTTTATTTTGATCATAATACATTTCATTTTCTGCTATCCTTACAAAGATAGTATTTTTTGTGTTCAACAGAACAAATATTATACATTTTAAAAAAATGTCTTTGGGCTGGGCGTGGTGGTTCATGCCTGTAATCCCAGCACTTTGGGAGGCCGAGGCAGGCAGATCACGAGGTCAGGAGTTCCAAGACCAGCCTGACCAACATGGTAAAATCCCGACTCTACTAAAAATACAAAAATTAGCTAGGAATGGTGGCGCATGCCCATAATCCCAGTTACTCAGGAGTCTGAAGCAGGAGAATAGCTTGAACCTGGGAGATGGAGATTGCAGTGAGCCAAGATCAGGCCACTACACTCCAGCCTGGGCAACAGAGCAAGACTCCATCTCAAAAAGTAAATAAATAAATAAATAAATAAATAAATAAAATTTTAAAAAATAAAGTGTCTTTCTATTGTGAGGTAGATTTATCCAACAAATACTAATTAATGGTACTTTGTGTTGTGTGACTATGTTTGTTTTAATCTGTCTATCAAATGAAAGAATTTTAGTCAGCGTGCATACAGATTTTGTAGTTCCTAAAGCTTATAAAAATGTGGAAGCTTTCTAAAAGAAATAAAATACTGAATTACAAACATACAACTACTGGGGCTACTCCTACGACCTTGGCACTGGTGTGATTTAGTGATGACCCTGAAGTTTAAGCTACTAAATTAGCTTCATAGTTAATCTTTCCTTGGTCTCATGTAACCCTATAAAGAGCACAATTCTTTTATCCTTTGAATCGAAAGCAAATGGCCTCAACCTTAAAAAACAGAGAGAAAATAATATACTGTTCTTTGCTTTTCAATACCATGCTGAGCATGATGTTTCTAAACGTTCTAGCATCAAATGGTGATCAACATGTCTTCCCCTGTTTCCTTCATGGTATTGTTATAAAGACACAGTGTTTGAAGGACATTGATCTAAATGACGGGTAACAGGAAATGAATCTGGTAACAACAGGAAGTGTATTATGGAGATATGGTTCAATATAAGCAAGTTAAGATTCTGTAACTAGAAATATTAGGAGATAGTCTGGATCTCAGACCTATAAAACCATGAGTGAACCATAAAGCATTAGAATAGGGCAATTATTCACACACTAGATGAGGCTGGGTTTTGGTAACTTCATATAAAACACATTTATTAAGAATAAAACCTATTGGCCAAGCATTATGCCAACATTTGAAGATATACATATGAATGAAACCTGCCCTCAGGAAATTAAAAGTCTTGTGGGAGGTAGCCTCTTCAACTGATAGCAATGAGATAACTAATTTTTGAATTATAAAAAGACTGTATAAATTATGAAAAGTACCTTGAACGATTATGATTCATTTACTCCAGTAACTCTGAAATCACATTACTCTTCCACTCTCTCTGCAATGTATCCTCTTAATTAAGATGCCTCTAATGTCATTTATCCAATCTCTATCATTTTTTCACAGATGCTGGAATTTGTCATAGCCCTGGGAGGGTGTGGCTGGGGCAGAACTCACTTTGAATGGTAAAATTAGTGGTCTGATGTTTGAATGTGAGATTTCAAAGACAGAGTATAAAACCGATCATTTCACTGGTCGTGATCCCTTCATTATGAATAGGATGGGGTATCTTGCTGCAATGAACTTGGGAAAGAGGAGGTCCCTGGATTCCTACTTCATATGAGACAACTCGTTGCCCAGCAGTCACCCTACAGTCTCTAGAATGAAAATGGCTTCATAGCATTTTATGCTCCTGGAAGCTTAGGATAACACAAGTGACTTCCATGTGGTTAGATGCAGACTTCATCCATCATCTACATTTGAAATAGACGACCAACCTCTCCTCTTTAAAACACTTTCTTCTCCTGACTTCCAGGACAGAATTATCTCTTGTTTCTCCTCTACCTCATGGGCTGTTACTTCTCAGTCTGTTCTGCTTGTTCTGCTTTCTCTAATGTTTCCAAGTTGGAGTGCTCAGGGCTTAATCTAAAGGCTTTAATCCTATCAATCTAGTTGCCCACCTCCAGTGATCTCATCAGGACAAATGGCTTCAAATGACATCAATATTTCTGATGATTCTAAGTTTGTATCTGTGGCCTGAACCATTTCTACAAACCCCAGACATGTATGTCAAATTTCCATGCAACATCTCCACTTAGATTTTTCAAACAGATAACGACAAAAATTGAGTTCCTGATTTCCCTTCTCATATTTACTTCCCTCTCCCTCCTCAATGCTCCCTCACAGTCAATTCTGTTATCCACACTGCTCAGCCAAAAACCTTGACTATGTCAAGGTTTCCCACCCTACATCCAAATCAATAGCAAATTCTATCATCTCTATTTTTGAAAGACAATATAGAATCTCACTAATTCTTACCACTTTCATTGAAACCATTCTCATCCAAATACCAGCATTTCTTACTTGGATTGCTGCAGTAGCCTCATAATTATCACCCTTGTCTTATTAGAGGTTAGTCTCATCCAACCAGAGAGTTCTTTTTAACACATCAGATTATGTCACTCCCCTACAAAGCCTTCTAGTGGTGATCCATCTCCACAAAGCAAAAATCTGAAGTCCTTATCCAGTCTAATGATCTGGCTTCCTTGGCATTTTTGTGATCTATTACTCCCCTTCAGTTTCTTGAACATGCAAAACATGTTCCCATCTCAGGGCTTTGGTGCTTACTGTTTTCATTGTGCTTTTTACCAAGACATTTGCACAGCTTACCCCTCACCCAATTATCAACCATCACCACCTCAGAGAGGAGGCAGCACAACTCCCTGAAATTCTCTATCTACTTTACCTTGCTTGATTTGTATTAAGTTACCATCACTTAATATAGTAGCTATATTTTTTATGTCTTTATTGTCAGTCCTTCCTCATTGTCCTGTGAGCTCTTTTAGGGAAGAGACTTTGCTTTTCTCCATCCTCTTTTATCAACCTAAAAGAGCTTCACATAATATAAATACTTGATGATACTGATTAAATAAATAAATAATGTAAGCCCATTGAGAAGCTTGGACTCCTTCCACGCTACTGCATCACTGATACCCATAGGGAAGAAGAGTTGTTCATGGTGCCATGTGATAGAGTTTTCACTTCACCTAATTATGAGAAATAAATGCATCTGTCCCTGTTCATTCCAGGTACCATTAGAACCAAAGCACTCTAGATTATCAATCATCTCCTTGATTTACTTCTGCTTACTTCTCTGCGCACTCATTAACCTTGCCCAGTTTCTTTCTCTTGCTAATCTCTGCTTTATCAATCTTTTTCTCTTGGATTTAAACAGTCTGTCAACAGCAAAAATCCCTATATTCTGACCCTCTTCCCTAAACCTGCCCTTCACACTCTTATGCCAGTGCAAACTGGCTATGTCTCATTGACCTTACTTTCTAGCCACTTTCTTGAGGGAAATCTTTTTTTTTTTCTCTTTCCCTCTCTTTCTCTCTCACATCCCCATATACAACAATATCTGAGGTGAGAACAGATGTTATTCTTGCTTTATACTTTTTTGTTTTCAAAATATTTCTCCTCCCTGTGCATATAAAATTTTCACCTTCTTTGAAGTCATAATTAGACTGTGTCTCCTGCAGCATCTCTTTGTAGCAGTTATCTATAAACCTCCATTCATTTCACTCTCTTTTTCAGGATGACTTTAGCATCTCATCCAATCTCTTATTCTCTACCTGCCTCCCTTTCCCCTTTGAATTATTTAAATAATTCTACTTCACTTTCCAATACGCTTTATTTTCCTGCATCAACAAAATGGCTATTTCAGACATTTTTCTTGCTTATCAGATTTCCTCATGAGCAGAAGAGCTTCTGCAGTTGTGGCTTTATATCTGCATTAACAAGGAGTATCCCCTTTATCAGGAAGCTAAAAGCTTCTCCAAAAACCCCCAACAGGCTTCTGTTTCTCTTTGGCCATATCTGCGGCAAATAGCTATACCTTGCTTTAAGGGACTTAGAAAAAGTAAAAGTTTAGCTTTTCCAACCTTTATTTGAGGAGATAGCAAGGGAAAAGGGAGCAGGAATTATCTGTAGGGTTAGCCACAAGAATGTCCGACACAGTTGTTCACCATCTACATTACAACCGGGAAGTAAAGGCCAACACACCCCTTTTTTGAACAACCTTGTAGCCTGCAGCTAGTCTCTATTCTTGACCTACCACAATTAATGTTCCATGAGGCCACAGTGAGCTTTGTAAAACATACATCCAATTTGTCATTTCTCTACTAAACCCTCCAATGGTTCCAATTACATTTAGGATAAAACCTATATTCCTTATAATGGTTTGCAGAGACCTGTCTATTCTGTGACTTTTATTTCTTATCACTCTCCAACTTGTTCTCCCTGCTTCATCAACTTAGGCTTCTTTATGTTTCTAAAACACACCAAGATAACTCTGGTCTTGTTCCTTCTACCTGGAATGAATTTCTCTTTGATCTTCTCTTATCTTGATCCTTTTGTGATTTAAATGCTGGTTTAAATTTTCCTCTTTAAACAGAATTTCCTTGAATCCTCTATCTTAAGTAGCTACCTTTTCATTATTATGTCTTTCTGTTTTTTAACACAGAATTTATTTGGAGTTTTAAGAATTTGTTTTTCATTCTAGTGTGTATCTGCGGTTTAACAGGGATTATCTATGGGGTTAGTCACAAGAATCTATTTTCAGGTCTGAGAAAAGCATAGACATCAATAATAGGTATCAATAAATGTGTTAAATGAATAGCAAATGTACCAGTGTGCTAAACAATTAAATATGTCACTATTAGCCTCTTTTAAAAAAAACGTTGTAAAATATGTATTAGTATTTTTCTATTTTTCAGATAGGAACATTGAAGCATTAAGAGAAATTAGAAATGTTCAGAGTTACACTGTTTGGTTCTTTAGGATTTATCAATGGATCATCTGACTTGGAAAACCCCTATACTTCCCACTGAATTGTCTTAATATTTATGTTGAAAAGCAATTGATCTTACATGTTTGAGTGTATTTCTGGACTCTATTCTGTCTCATTGTTATGGTTTTTTTTTTTTTCTGTCTTTATGCCCATTCCAAGCTGTTGTTAACAAAAGAGTCAAACTCTATAAAATATTTTAAGAGATTTATTCTGAGCCAAATATGAGTGACCATGGTCTGTGACACAGCCCTCAGGAGGTCCTGAGAACATGTGCCCAAGTTGGTAGGGGTACAGCTTGGTTTTATATATTTTAGGGAGGCATGAGACATCAATCAAATACATTTAAGAAATACATTGGTTTGGTTAAGAAAGGCAGGAGAACTCAAAGCAACAGGAGTGGAGGTATGTGGGGTATGGGGGGCCTGAGGGGGTGGGGAGGTGGGTTTCAGGCTATAGGTAAATATAAAGATTTAAACATTTTTTTGATTGGCAATTGGTTGAGTTTGTCTAAAGACCTGGCATCCACAGAAAGAAAATGTTCAGGTTAAGATAAAACATTGTGGAGACCAAAGTTCTTTTGAAGTCTTATAGTGGCTGCCTTAGAGATAGCAGATGACAAATGTTTCCTATTCAGATTTTTAAATGTGCTAGACTCTTAGTTCATCTCTTTAGGATTGGGAGAGTCTGGAAGAAAAAGATCCAGCCATGTTAATAGAGATTCTTTACAGATGCAGATTCTCTCCCACAAAGGATAGCTTTGCAGGGCCATTTCAAAATATGTCAAAGAAACATGTTTGGGGATAAAATATTTTGACTTTCTTCTTTGTCACATAATGTTATGCCAGAGTCAGATTGGAAAGTAAGTCACAATATATAGGGTTAAATAAAATGCATCTGATGAGAATTTATGGTTTGTAGGGCATGACTCCCCAGACCCCTTAGGAATTGGGGTAAGATAAAAAAAAAATCAGAGCTTAATACTCACTATTTTGATTACTCGTGGCCTTTAGTAAGTTTTGAAATCAGGTATTATAAATCCCCCAACTTAGTTTTTCAGTTCTGAGTTCTTTGGCTTTTCATGTAAATTTTAGCTTGCCAATTTCTAAAACAACAACAACAATGACAAATATGTTTTCTTTTTAACATTACATGTTGTCGTTCAATGTAATTCATTCATTAATTACAAGATGATGAGAGTGAGTAGCTTAGAGAGGAGAAAATAAGCTCCTTTCTGTCTTGAGACTTTAATAATCCATTCATCTGTTTCTCGTCCAGAAGGCAACTTGTGATGTCTTAGGAAACTAGAGGAAAAAGAGTAGCAATGCAGTTAATTCTTCATCTTTTAAATTTCTTATTTATAATAATAAAGAGCTTGCTTATTGGGAATATTTTTAAAGTCCAGATGAGAAGCATAAGGCCATGGACAACATTTCTTATTGAAATATTACAGGTAATGAAGAAGATTGTAAATGGAATTATGAGGACAGAGGTATCTTTGCAGTGGTTCAGAGTAGAGTTTAGGAGATCAAAGCAATATTAGATAGTGTCAGGAAAAAATTTAAAAGTCAATCGTTCTCCAAGTGTAAAAAATATCAATTAATCTCAGGATAGAGATAAGACACAGTTAAAAGCTATTGAGATGAAGGAGGAAAATAATTATGAATTTGTGCAGTGTTGTTTTAAATCTCTAAATTTTATTTTCACTACCAGGTAGACATACATTTTTGATGGTAAATCAATAGTTACATGATTACTTTGCTTTTAGAAATTGCTTTCTTTCTAGAAAAAGAGTACCTTTTATTGCTGTAAAAATGGAATTATTATCCCCATCAACCTAATGTCAATTTCTCATTACAAGCTATGTAGGAAAGTTGATAGTGCCACAGTGCCTTTGAGATTCAATTTTATGTTAGAGATCATAACTATCCAATAGAAACAAAAAATTGTAGTTTTGAGATCTCTAAATTCACATAATATCCGAGAATTTAATTTTATTTCAAATTAAATGCATTCCTTGCTACTTTTCTGCATATGTTATGCAGAAAATTGGCCACGTTAGTGAGTAGAGAATCAAGAACTTGAATTAACTGGTAGTTACTGTAGGAAAGTAGATAAAGTAGCAGGTGACACTGTATAGGGAATATATACTATTATCTAACTATCTTCCCTATAAAATTGCTCATAATCTTAAGGGACAGTTGAAAAAAATTGGAAAAATAGTTCCAAAATCCTGATATAAAAAACTAAGTGTTGGAATTCAGACATATTTCTAGGAATATGTTCCTAAAAAAAATCCCCAAAGAAAGGGGGTAATTTTTTGGAGAGTGTAGATGATAGGATGCAGAGTATCTTTTTGGCCCTCTGGCTTTTCTGTCTTGCCATTATTATTATTATTATTTTTTAGACTGAGTTTCATTCTGTTGCCCAGACTGGAGGGCAGTTGTGCAATTTTGGCTCACTGCAACCTCTGCCTCCCGGATTCAAGAGATTCTCCTGCCTCAGCCTCCCAAGTAGCTAGGATTACAGGTGCTGCCACCATGCCCAGCTAAGTTTTTGTGTTTTTTCAGTAGAGATGGGGTTTCACCATGTTGGCCAGGGTAATTTAGAACTCCAGACCTCAAGTGATCCGACCACTTCCGCCTCCCACAGTGCTGGGATTACAGGTATGAGCCATGGTGCCGAGCAATGCTAATTTCACTGGTCACTGTGTAATGGCTGTATATTTCCTTTTTAACTTTAACAGATTTTATTTGAACAGATAACATGTTTACATATTTCTGCGATGGCCTGGTTTGCCTGTCTGGTTTAGGAATACCCAGGGATGGGCATTTAGAAGCTGCCAAGACATTAAGCACCCCGAGAGGTTCTTTTTGGCCTGTGTCTGTGCTTCTCAGGTGGAGCCGATGGCTGTACTTTCTTGAATTCAACAGTTGCATTTCCAGCATGTGAGGAGTGTTTCTGACTGCTTTCAGGGATGGGCTTAATCTGAGAGTAACAAAACTCTTATTTCTTCCCCCTGGGGCCTTTAACACTTCAACATGTGGGACTGGGAATCATCTTTTTTAGGAAGTGAAAGAAATTGTAAGTATATCTAAACATTTTTGAGTAATATAATCTGCGAAAACAGTTTTATTATTCAACACTTCTGAAATTGAATGTGAAAATGAAATAAAACAAAACCAAAGCACCATAGGACTGAATAGTTTGTACAGGAGGTGGAAGGATTAACTAGAAGCCTGAATATCTTTGTTGGCTTTATCTACTTTATAGGCAGCCAATAGGAAATAAATTGTAAGCAAAGCATTTATTCCTATATGCCGGGAAAATTACTCTGTAAATACTGAATTATATATGGCTAATCAATATTCATAATTTATCAGATTTCTTAAACTTATATTTGTAAGAAACATCTATAGAATAGCTGCTTGGCTTCATTAACTTTTAATTCTTATTTAAATATATATTTACATGTTTTGATGGAGTTGAAAGGCAATTCAATTATAGATAATAATTTCAAAGTATTTCTGCAGAGAAAATGTCAACCCTAAAGTTCAGAATGATTGTAGAAAAGTAAAATTTCGTGAAAGCTCTTTCTAAGGAGTAAAAATTAAGACCAATTTATAAGTAAAATAATTGATTAAGTCCAGATCCTAATTTTATGTAACTCGAAGTCTTTAACATATATTTTAATAGTTCTATCAAATATATATTAATCTTTAAAATATCTTAAAAATCTTTAAAAAATTCTGGCTTTCTCCTCTATAATTTAGATAAAATATTAGGTAAAGGGCAGACAAAAGATGACAAGTCCTTTAAGGGAAATATGTTTACTGCACATAGGTTTTATATTTTTTGTAATACTCCCAGAATCATAAAATATAGATTTTTAATATAATTTGACAGCGTTTGGCATAACACTTGGCATATGATACTTGTATCCATCTGGATTCTGGGTTGCAAGGCACAAACACAAGATCTGGCTAAGTTATAAGAAAAATAATTTATTGGAAGTGTATGGGGCTGTCACTCACAGATTTGATGGGAAGACTAGAGAGAATCAGGTTCAGAAAATGGAAAGGAAACAAGAAAGCATCAGCATCAACATTCTCAGCTCTGGTCACATTGTAAAGTTGTCCAGTGTGATCTCCATGGCCAAACACTGCTGCTGCTGCAAGCTGCCAATGGGAATAAATATATCTTTTTTAGGAAGTGAGCCTTTGTCTTTACACCCCAAGCTCAACATTCAGTGTCCTAGGTAGCAGCATTTAATCAGCTGAATGTAGGTCAAGTGCCTGCATCCTTACTTCCAAGAGTGTGGAGAGACAGTATCTGATTCTCTTCAGCTTGCCAACTTGTACTCCAATCAAGACTTGAACAATAGGGGAATTTCCACCACCAAATAGAAAGAGGTTTTGGACAAAAGGAAACTAAGCAAAAACAGTTGTCATCTAAATGTGGCATCCCATGTTATATAGACAGTTGATTCTTGTTAATTACAGTAGTTATAGTCTCTAAAGTCACTGAAAACACTGAATTACGGAGTGCTAAGCAATTGCCTTTAGTGAAAATAAAGGTTTAGGTTCCTGTGAGCCTCTGGTCACAATATTTTCATCAACCAATCAATACACAACCTTGCTTTGTGTGTGTTTCTCTTTAAAGATGCCTTATTTAATATATATTGTTGATTCAATAACATTGAATTCTTGGCCAACAGCATTATAACTCATGCCTGAGCAAAGCTTATCTAACATGCCTTTTCTCTGTAAGTCACATCATAGCCTTCTGGCACTTAGAAATGCTAGATAGCACTTGGGCACTCTGTTGGGGGCCATTTTAAACAGCAAAATTACCAATGAACAGCACAAAAATGCAAAGAATGTAACACTAGACAGACCTCAAAAAGTACACTGGTTTACAGTGTGAGAAGTGAAACAAGAAGGCAGAGTATGAACTTGTTCAAAATCTGCTGGGAATGTGAGCATTGGGTAGCCCCAATTTTTTGCTTCCCTGTAGATGAGCATGTCTGTGAATGGCAGCAGAAGTGACATGAGTATTGATTTGGGGCTAAAAATAAATTTGCCCCAAATTTATATTTGTGTATTCACAAATATAAAATCTGTGAGCAATGAGGATAAGCTGTATGTGCATGTGTGTGTGTGATAACAAATATATATACTTGACAAATACTACTGTTTTTCAAACTGTAAAACACACACATGCATGTAAAAGCTGGGATTATGTAAGTTAGTGATATAGCATATACAAAAATTCTGTACTGTATTGGCACTGAAACCACTCAACCCTGAAAATTCTTAACGTATTTCCATTATTAGATAAATGTGATGTTAGGAAGTTATATATATTTGCTTTTTATTTGGTTGTCCATGTTAAATGTTAATACTTTGAAAACCTTTTTGCATCTATGAATTTGACTATAATTTGTGGGTTTTAGTTTTACTTGGATACATCAAAATCTTTCAGCCATTATTCAAATATTCCTTCAGAAAATCTAGTGTCCATATCCTTTAATATATTTTCAGTTTCTAAACACATTCAAAGGTAATGATCTAACTAATTAATCATTCTCCATCTTTGTCCAAAGATATAAATGTTTATTCAAAGATTAAAATAAATGTTTTATTTTGTTCACACATCTGATGAGTTGAATAGGCCTCATCAGTCAAATGACTTCCCAGGACGCTTGGTAAATTAAAAATTTTGAAACACGAATAAGCCTAACTCCCATCAGCATTTCCACCTATGGTTTCTTTCTAGCAGAACTAGCAGAAAGTTGATATGGCTTTGTGTCTTCAATACCTTAAGGTTTCTAATCTTTCTTAGCTCTCTCTTGGCTCACTGACTTTTGACATTTGGTTTCTGTCAATAAAGATAATGATATAAAATACATCTTATGAGGAAATGAGGAGGAAGAGCTATCAGATCCAAAAACTATGTCCCAGATGGAAAACCTTGCCAGTCTAACAGTTATTTGTTGGCATTGTTGGTACCTCTGGCAAAGGTGGATAAGAAGGATAGTCTTAGGACAGGTTTGAAGCAAATGTTCGGATCAAAGATACAGGAGACTTTTACATCAACATAACATTGATTAAGGGAGGCAGAACCAAAAAAACCAAACCAAACCAAAACAAAACAAAACAAAAAAAACACAAGTATGAATGGTCTGCCAGACGCCTCAGTTCTAGACTCTGAAGACCTGATTGAAATATATCAGAAGGTAAGATTCGATATCTAAGAAATCAGAGAATGATTATGATTGATTCTAGAAATTGCAGGCTGCTTGGATTCTGCTCTATTTATAGTACTTGCTAGCGTGGGTAGGCTCAGGTCTTGAGATATCATTTTAAGCAAGAAGGAGGTCAAAAGTTTATAGGATAAGGTCAGTGATGTTAAGATTCTCTTTTAGAAATAATAGATCTACAATAAAATTAGATACAAATGTATGAGTTTCCTAAGGAAGGTGAATTCAGTTCTTGGAAAATAATAGAGAGAAATGGCAGATATTATAAGACCTACTATATTTTATATATTCATTTGTCTGAAGTAAAAGCAATTTCTCATGTCTAAAGTAAAAAGAAATACCATAATTTATTGATTCTAAGATGCACTTTTTACATTTTCAACATCTCTGAAACCTGGAGACATTTTGCCATTAATGACACCCTACAATTAAAATGTAATGATTTTTATCTTTAAACTTAAAATAATGGGGCATCTTACAAATGGCGATAACCAAAATATGATTAAATATGGTAACATAGACATCCTTTGGTAAGCGCAAACTGGTTCCAGGACTCTGCATATACCCAAATCCACACACAATCATCTGTAGTTGGCCCTGTGAAACCCGCAGGTATGAAAAGTTGGTCCTCTCTATATGCAGATTTGTATCCTGTGAATACTGGGTTTGGCTGAAAAATATTCACGTATAAGTGGACTTGCACAGTTCAAATTTGTGTTGTTCAAAGATCAACTGTATATCCCAAATTAAAAACATAATTCCTTAGTGTTAAGAAAACATAATTGGGAAGCCATTACCCTGAGACAGTTCTAGTGCCTTGGGTTCCTATTTAAGCAAAGAGAAGTCCAAGTCAAGGCAAAAAGTAAAAGGAAATTTAAGTTTAAACAATGAGAAACTGTCAAACTAGTCTCTAACTAGGGAATTTCGATTTGAACCAGTCAAAAGTATTTTCTTTGCCTTGTTTCTGCGGGAAGCACCTTATAAAAGGCTCCCCCTGGGTATAGCCCAACCACTTGTGGTCTGACGCTGCTGGGGTCATGAATCACTGTTTACTCAAATAAACTATTTAAACTTTAAATGTGCCTAAGTTTACCATTTAACATTAGTAAAAACAGGATTAATAGCTGTACAAAATATGCATTTTTTAAATTGTACTTTACATTCTGGGATACATGTGCAGAACCTGCAGGTTTGTTACATAGGTATATATGTGCCATGGTGGTTTGCTTCACCCATCAATGTCATCTGCATTAGGTATTTCTCCTCATGCTATTCCTTCCCTAACCCCCAACCCCACAACAGGCCATGGTATGTGATGTTCCCCTCCCTGTGTCCATGTGTTCTCATTGTTCAGCTCCCACTTACGAGTGAGAACACGCAGTGTTTGGTTTTCTGTTCTTGTGTTAGTTTGCTGAGAATGACAGTTTCCAGCTTCATCAATGTCCCTGCAAAGGACATGGACTCATTCTTTTTTATGGCTGCACAGTATTCCATGTTGTATACGTGCCACATTTTCTTTATCCAGTCTATCATTCATGGGCATTTGGGTTGGTTCCAAGTCTTTGCTATTGTGAACAGTGCTACAATAAACATATGTGTGCATGTGTCTTTATAGTAGAATGATTTATAATCCTTTGGGTATATACCCAGTAATGGGATTGCTGGGTCAAATGGTATTTCTGGTTCTAAATCCTTGAGGAACTGCCACAGCATCTTCCCAAAATATGCATTTCGAATATCACATTTTATTATTTCAACTTAGGGATCAAAGGTACCCCTTTGGATCTCTTCCTGTTGGGTCAACTTTCTGTTATTTTATAAAAAATTCTTTTTGTATGTATATGTGTGCATTTTTCTCCCTAAAGGGTCTGTAATTTTCATCCAATTCCGAGTTAGTAATTCAAAAAGTGAAAAACATCTCAAATTATCATAGATGGTTAATTTTTAATAGTCCAAATAATGATTACATAATAGGTGATAAATAATAATTTTTAATTATTACATTAAAGTAATTTGTATAGATGGTGTTTTTTCCTTTTTGATTCCTCATTACAGGGCAATTTTCCATAGCTTAACAGACATGAGGCCACCTAGATTTATAGTGGAGTCCTTCATTTATAGTCAGCAAGAAAAAGTAGAAAGGAACCTCTACTATTTGAGTTCTCAAATACGTTGCTGTATTACATTTAATATCTAGAAAATAGAGTCAGTTTTTATATTGATACTTTAAAAATTAAGTATAAAACAAACTATACTGTTAGAGTAACTTTTAATTTCAAAAAATAAGATGTTCTTTTTGTAAAATACATGCAATGGTAAGAAAAAAAAGTCAAACAATATCTAACTATAGAGATATTTTACCTTCCTGATTAGCTGTATTCCTAGGTATTTTATTTTATTTTTTATTTTTTGTGGCTGTTGTGAATGGGATTGCATTCTTCATTTGGCTCTCAGGTTGGACATTGTATATAGAAGTGCTACAGATTTTTGTACATTGACTTTGTATCCTGAAACTTTGCTGAAGTTATCATGTCTAGGAGCTTTTGGGCAAAGACTATGGGGTTTTCTAGGTACAAAACAATATTGTCTTCAAACTGGGGTAGTGTGACTTCCTCTCTTTCTATTGGAATGCCTTTTATTTCTTTATCTTACCTAATTACTCTGGCGAAGACTTCCAGTATTACACTGCATAGGAGTGGTGAGAGTGAGCATCCTTGTCTTGTTCAGGTTCTCAGTGGAAATGCTTCCAGCTTTTGCCCATTCAGTACAATGTTGGTTATGATTTTGCCATAGAATTACAAAAGACTGCTCAGAGAAATCAGAAACAACACAAACAAATGAAAACACACTATGGTCATGGATTGCAAGAATCAATACTGTTAAAATGGCTATGCTGCCGAAAGCTATCTACAGATTCATTGCAGTTCCTATCGAACTACCAATGCCATTTTTCACAGAAATAGAAAAAACTATTCTAAAATTCACATGAAGCCAAAAAAGGTCCCAAATAGCCAAATAAATCATAAGCAAAAAGAACAAAGCTAGAGGCATCACCTTACCCCACTTCAAACTATACTAAAAGGTTACAGTAACCTAAACAGCATGATACTGGTGCAAAAACAGACACACAGACCAATGCGACAGAATAGAGAGCCCAGAAATAAAGTCATATACCTACAACTGTCTAATCTTTGATAAAGTTGACAAAAACAAGCAATGGGGAGAGGACTCCCTATTCAATAAATGGTGCTATCAAATAAATGGTTGAATAGTGGCTGGGCACGGAGGCTCATGCCTGTAATCCCAGCACTTTAGGATGCCAAGCAGGTGGATCACAAGGTCAGGAGATCAAAACCATCCTGACTAACACAGTGAAACCCCCTCTCTACTAAAAATACAAAAAATTAGCCAGGCTTGGCAGTGTGCACTTGTTGTCCCAGCTGCTGGGGAAGTTGAGGCAGGAGAATGGTGAGAACCTGGGAGGCGGAGCTTGCAGTGATACGGGATTGCACCACTTCACTCCAGCCTGGGCAACAGAGTGAGACTCTGTCTCAAAAAAGAAAAAAAAAAAAAGTTGAATAGCATTTCAACCATTATTAAGGCTAGCCATATGCAGAAGATTAGAACTGTACTTCTTCCTTTCAACATATACAAAAATCAACTCAAGATGGATTAAAGACTTAAATATAAAATCTAAAACTGCAAAAACCCTAGAAGAAAACCTGGGAAATACCATTTTGGACATAGGTTCTGGCAAAGATTTCATGATAAAGACACCAAAAGCAATTGCAACATAAAAAAAAAAAAATACAAGTGGGAACTAAGTTAAGTAACTAATTAATTAACTATAATTAAACTAAAGAGCTTCTGCATGGCAAAATAACCTATCAACAGAATAAACAGACAACCTACATAAAGCGAGAAAATATTTGCAAACTATGCATCTGAAAAAGGTCTAATATTCAGCATCTATAAGGAACTTAAACAAATTTACAAGCAAAAACCAAACAACCCCATTAAAAAGTGGTCAAAGAACATGAACAGACACTTTTCCAAAGAAGACATACACGTAGCCAACAAGCATATGAAAGAGTGTTCAGCATCACTAATCATCAGAGAAATACAAATCAAAGCCACAAGACATACTATCTGAAACCGGTCAGAATGACTATTATTAAAAAGTCAAAAAATAACAGATGCTGGTGAGGTTGCAGAGAAAAGGGAGCACTTATACACTGTTGATGGGATGTAAAGTAGTTCAACTACTATGAGAAACATTTTGGTGATTTCTCAAAGAACTTAGAATATAATCACTATTCAAACTAGCAATCCATTATTGGTTATATACCCAAAGGAATATAAATTGTTCTACCATTAAGACATTCACACGTATTCACTGCAGTACTATTCAGAATAGCAAATACATGGAATCAAACTAAAAGATAACAAATGGCAGACTGGATTACAAAATAATAATATATACACCATGGAATACTATGCAGTGATAAAAAAGAACAAGATCAAGTCCTTTACAGCAACATATGGAGCTGGAGGCCATCATCTTAAGCAAACTAACACAAGAGCAGAAAACAAAACATCTCATGTTATCACTTATACATGGAAGCTAAATATTGAGTACAAATGGACACAAAGAGGGAACGATAGATACCAGGGCCTACTTGAAGGTTGAAGGCGGGAGGAGGGTGAGGGTGAAAAAACTACCCATCAGTTACTACACTTATCACCTGGGTGACAAAATAGTTTGTATATCCAACTCCTGTGACACATAATTTACCTATCTAACAAACCTGTACATGTATACCTGAACCTAAAATAAAAGCTACAAAAAAAAAAAAAAAAAAAAATCTAACTATACTTGCATCTTCATTTTGGAAGAAAAATTGGAATTGATCAGGATAAATGAATTGTTTAAGAATGAGCTCCCATCAGTAGGTCTTTTGGTAGTGAAGGTCAAAGCTCGGGCCACTATGGAGAGGTGACAAAAAAAACTAGGTATTATTTATTTAAAATAATAACAGAAAATTTGAGTTTTCATTTATCTATTGAACACTCAGGAGGTAAGATGCTGGGTTGCCTCAAAGATTCAAAGGAAGAAGGGAAATGGGTAAGAGATTCCCTAAAAGGGGAGCAATAATGTGATAAACTGGGAAACAAAAAAAGGAAAGTAAGAAATTCTTTGTGTCAGAGATAGCTAGAAATTTAGTAACAATAGTGGCCGCCATTTTAATCTTTATATTTTTGTTCTGTTGCAATTATCCTTTAGTATACCATGGATTTATTAAAAGATTCACACAATAATATTATGTTCATTGTATTTTAAAATGCAGACATTTAAGAACACAGGTTTGGCAGCCAAGCTTACGTAAGTGCAAATCCTGACTCTGACACATGACTACCAGCCTCTCAGTGCTTCATTTACCTGAGCTCCAAAATGGGAGCAAAATGTACTGAAACCATAGAGTTATGGTCAAGATTAAATCAGTTAATGTGTATAAAGGTCTTAGACCACTGCTAGGCATAGTAAAAACTAAAAAAAGGTTTTGGAATAAAATGACCCACGGAAAACTAGAGCAGCCTGTGGAAGCATTGGGGTTTAACTGCGTAATCAAAAAATGAACCAGTAGCAGGGATTCAGAGTAAAATATCTTGGCAAGTGTAAGTATCCCTTCTGCATGCCCCTATTGTTTGTCATCTCAGGAAGTCTCAGAAATACGAATAAACCTGTTCCAGTTTCATGGGATGAAGGCTTGAATTGACTTCATTAGGATATTCCTAAAGGCTCACTTGGGAAGGCTGCATGACTTTGGAATACTTTGACTAAATATGCCAAATAGAAAGTGAAATTTCCCAGTCACCTAACTCCTCAGAAATACCCTGTGTTAGCAGTCTAATATACAGAATATACTCTTTCCCTTTATAGTCTTAATACAATTATTTTACTTTTGAATGAAGAAAAATGTGTCGCCAATAATCATTTTAATTTCCCTGAATTGATCAGCATGAAAAAAATCTTCAGTTTTCATTGCTGTCAAGGAAAGATACGGCATTGAAAATTGGGAGACATGAGATTGAATCTTCTGGTTTTAACTTGTTTTAGACTGTGTAAATTGCTTTATTCCTTAAGGACTCTGTTTCATCATATTTTAAATGAAAGTATTTAAAGTGTCTTCCATATCTAAAATTATATAATTTTAATTGCTCCATAGCAAATTGGGTGAATGAATTATAATAAAAGTGCTTTTACTGCCTAAAGCCAGTTTTTTTTCCTTTATTTTTTGGACAATAGTTATTCAATAGCCCACACTTAATTATGTCCAGTTTTCAGCAACCAAGTCACAATTCTAAACACTTCCCAGTAACTCTGAAAGTGATTCTTCACAATCTTTCCATATGTAGGATAGTTTCATATCTCAATTATATTGATTTGCAAGCCTCTTCACTCTTCTAGTTGTGAAATATTTGTTGAGAGCCTATTTACCCAGTAGCTGTACTTCATGCAGTTTCTCATGACAGTCTCAGTAGGCAGAGGGCCATTTGATGGCAGTCAACTGACTTACCCAACCTATTTTTAAAGGGTATGTTGTCAGAAATACACCTACCATATAATTCAGCAATTTCACTCCTAGATATATAACTCTCGAAAGGAAATCAGTATATTCAAGAGTTATCTGCACTCTTATATTGGCTGCAGCTCTGTTTACAATAGTCAAGATATGGAAGCAACCTAAGTGTCCATCAGCAGATGAAGGAATAAAGAAAATAGAGTACTTATACACAATGGAGTACTTTTCAGCCATCAAAAAGAATGAGATTCAATCATCTGCAACAGCATGGATGGAACTGGAGATCATTATATTAAGTGAAATAAGCCAGGCACAGAAAGACAAACATTGCATGTTTTCACTTATTTGTGGGATTGAAAAATCAAAACATTAAACCCATTGAGATAGAGAACAGAAGGATGATTACCAGAGCGGGGAAGAATAGTGAGGGTTCTTGGGAGAAGTAGGGATGATTAACGGGTACCAAAAAATAGTTAGAATGAATGAATAAGGCCTAGTATTCGACAGCACAATGAGGTGACCATAGTCAATGATAATTTGACTGTACACTTAAAAATAACGAAAGGAGTATAATTTGACTGTTGATAACACAAACAGTAAATTGTTGAGGGGATGGATACCCCATTTTCCATGATGTGATTATTAAGAATATCATACCGCCGGGCGCGGTGGCTCAAGCCTGTAATCCCAGCACTTTGGGAGGCCGAGACGGGCGGATCACGAGGTCAGGAGATCGAGACCATCCTGGCGAACACGGTGAAACCCCGTCTCTACTAAAAAAATACAAAAAACTAGCCGGGCGAGGCGGCGGGCGCCTGTAGTCCCAGCTACTCGGGAGGCTGAGGCAGGAGAATGGCGTAAACCCGGGAGGCGGAGCTTGCAGTGAGCTGAGATCCGGCCACTGCACTCCAGCCCGGGTGACAGAGCCAGACTCCGTCTCAAAAAAAAAAAAAAAAGAATATCATACCTGTATCCAAACATCTCATGTACCCCATACATATATACAACAATTATGTACCCACAACAATTAAAAATAAAAACAAATAGAGAATTGAGTCAGAATGACCGATCTAGAGCAGTTAGTGTTATAATTGGTAGCAGCAGTGGAAGAGGAAGCAGGCAGACCTATAACACAATCTGAGGGTAGAAATGAAAGAGAAAGGGATGATCAGCCATGTCGTCATGATCTGACATTTGGTATCTAGCTATCACACCAGATGAGGCATTAATTTCTGGAACTTTTTTTCTCCAACTTCCTGAAGTTTTGTCACTATTTTCCTTTACCTCCTAGATTGCAGTTGTAATATTACCTGATAGAAGTGGATGTTCTTTAGAACCAGTAGCACATAAAGACATTATTCATTTAGTGATTGAGATTTAAGTTGTCAGATTTGCTTCTGGCACAAAGACTAACAAACTGGGAGCCATTGTGGGGAATACCGTGGGGAACTAGAATCGGGAAAGCTCATGGTAACTGAATGGGGGTTGTAGACACGTTGGCAGTTGGAAAGCTTGGTAAGAGGACAGTGTATAAAAGGAAGAGGCAGCTAATAGATAAGTCCTCTGAAAATTTCCTTGAATTGTATATTTTCCGGAAAGCTGGCCCTCAATCAAAGTTGCTAAGAAACAGAGTTAATTCAAAATGTAGATGCTCTAGCCTGAGATGCTTTGAATTTATTTATTCAGCTCAAGGCATTTGCTCTTCATATATGTTATTTTAGGATTACGATGCCAGATGTTCTTGTGCAGGATACTGGCAATGAAATCCTTCACATATTTACCTTTTGATTTCTATCTTGGAGACTTGACTGAATGCCACATGACTGGAATTAAAATAAATACACAATCCAACTTTTAAGTTAAACTTTGATAACTTTTCTCACATAGATATATACTTAACAAAACTTAGTATCATTAATAGTGGCAGTTTTCTCAATTTTTGTTGTTTCTATCTTGTCTGCAATCATACCCTGTGAAATAAAATTAAAAATATATAATTACAGTCCTCTTGGTAGGCTGTTGACTATTTTGAGTTAAAAAGCACTCTGTGCTGGCAGCAGAAACACAGCAGCAGCAGTCTAATTTCCTCTATTCCACTAGGTGCCTGCTTAATTGCAACCTTCCATTTACCAGCTCTCTGGCTGCATGCCATTTTTGCTTGTATATTTTTTCATTCAGTTCATCATTCATTTCTATTTCATCGAGTAACATATAATAGAGACTGTGCTGTTTTGCTCTCTAGCTTGCACACACATTCAGTTAAGCCATTTCTATATTTTGTAGAGATGATTTTAACTCAGGGGAGAAATACATTTGTATAAAAATTTAGACTTCAAAAGGTTTGTTTAAGGTGTCACAGAATTATGAGAAATAACAGAAGAGTGTAAGAATCATTTTAGCTGTCAGATTGATGAGTAAGGTGACAGACACTGAAAAGAATATGAATTGATGTTAGTAGAAGAGTTTTGCTGTCATATAATGTATTGTGTTAATCATCTTTAATGGAAGAAAAGATTCTTGGTACCAGTTTTCAAAACTGTTATCTTGTATATGTATGTAGATAATGTAATTCTTCAAACCATCCAATTATTTAATGAAGTCAATAAATCAAAAAATGGAAAAAATTCATTAAATATACAATTATGTTATTGTTCATATACATTTAATTGTATACATGTAAAATACATGGAGTTTCTGTTTAGCTGAAGCAGTTTTGTTATTTTTGTGGTGTTAAAATTGTATATAATACATTAGGTTTAATAAAATTAGAGATATTTGGTCTGGTTTACAGTAAATTTATTCGACTTAGATTTTAATCTACATGAAGCCAGAGAGTTTATCTAACTTATTTAACAACATATTCTGAGACCATCACAAAGTAAATTCTTAATGGTATTGAGGTACATGAATATCAATATTTAAGTGATTTTTTTTTTCCTAAAGAGACATGCAGTTGAGATTTCACAATATTGTACTGTCAGACACATATCAGGAAGTTTGGCCAAATGTGGAATGAGTTTAACTTTGTGAAGACCGTGGTCAACTGTTATGAAAAGACAAATTCAAGAAGATAGTAGAGAAGTCGAGATGAAGAAAATTCAATCTAGAACTTTAGAACACAAATGTTAGCTTTTGTCAGGTTAAAAAAAGATTCAGTATAAATGTTGGCTTTTGATTTTATATTTAGAGGAGAAAAAGATGACCAGGAGTTGTGGGATGAATCAAATAGGAAGGTGAACAAAGGATTACTTCAGGGTGATGAAAATGTTTTATATCTTGATTGTGGTGGTGGTTACATTTCAGTATCCATTTGCCAAACTCAGAGCTATATGCTTAAAATGGGTGTTATTTACTGTTTGTAAGTAATATTCTACTTCATATATCTATAATATGTTACTAATATATTTGCAAATAAAATTTTACTTGTTATTACTGTTCGTAAGTAATTGATTTAAAAAATGTTCTCCAGGAGGAAAAATAAATAAAAAAGTGAAAATAAAGGCAATAGTTGACACTGCATTTTTTAATAGGCTTTAGCCCAAAAAACATTCTAAAACACAACTAGAAGCCTGATCTGGAAACAATTCGCCAACTTGGAACATGTTGACTAGAAAATCAATGACTCATTTTCATTTTATTTTTTCACCTTTTCTGGCTACTAGCCACTGAATAAGGAATGCAGAGAAAATATTAGTGGCCAGAAAGAACCAGGAAATCTCCTTAAGCTCTTTCATTATTATTAGACAGTAAATTAAAATGAGGATGCCTAATTTCTAAGCAAGTATATTTTTATAATGACATCAAAATTGTGTTTTTTTAAAACAGTTTTTCTCTCTAATTTTACTGTCATTGATCATTTTTATTCACTCAGCAACATTCGTGCCTCATTTGCTGGGACTAGCTTAACATTTGGTTATGCTTTGAGGGTCTGTGTCATGAAACCTTGTCTGACTTCAAATTATGCGATCCTTTAAGTTTCTCCATGAGAATGAAAGCTCAGTCATGTAATGTACTGTAAATAAGTAACTCAGGGATAAATAAATAAATCTCTCCGTTGGACTTTCAGAACTTCCTTCAAGAAAGTAACTCAGTGCAGACAGTTAAGGGTTTTCGTGTGTGTGTTTTAATATTTCCTTGTTTAGAGAGCTTATAATCTGTAAGTTTTCACACTTTCATTTTATACTTATTTGGTGAAATATTTTCCAAGCATCCAAAAATGGAAAAAAAAAATAGATTTTGGGATTCTCAATGTCACCCAAGGAAAACTTTTGAAATAGTCTCACAGTATTTTTCTCTTTTCAAAAGAAAATTTCAAGGTATTTCTACTAAAAATTTCATTATCAAGAAAAAATCTTCAATTTTACTAACTTATATAAAGGAGTATATATCATACATATGACTTTCAGAACATTATTTCTTACTGTTTAAAATAGGTCAGGCATGGTAGCTCATACCTGTAATCCCAGCACTTTGTGAGGCTGAGGTGGGAGGATCGCATGAGGCCAGGTGTCCAAGACCAGTCTGGACAGTATAGCAAGACTCATGGTCCATAAAAAAATTATATAAAATAAAATAATTGTTAATAGTTTGAGGCTGAAATTTGTATTCTTTGTTCAGTAATCTGGAAAGTCCAAACACTTATTAATGTTTCTGTTATTTCTTTTCTTTTCTTTCTTTCTTTTTTTTTTTTTTTTTTTGAGGCAGAGTTTCACTCTTGTTGCCCAGGCTGGAGTACAATGGCGCAATCTCGGCTCAGTGCAACCTCTGCCTCCCAGGTTCAAGAGATTCTCTTGCCTCAGCCACCTAAGTAGCTGGGATTACAGGCACCCGCCACCACGCTTGGCTAATTTTTTGTATTTTTAGTAGAGACAGGTTTCCTCCATCTTGGTCAGGCTGATCTCGAACTCCTGACTTCAGGAGATCCACCCGCCTCGGCCTCCCAAAGTGCTGGGATTACAGGCGTCAGCCACAACACCCGGCCAATTGTGTGTGTTTGTTTGTTTCTATAATACATATACATTTTATGGAAGTAAATTTATATTTTAAAAAATACTCTTGTAAACATTTGCTATGATTTGTTTTCATTGCTAATGTCTGTTGTCATTGCTGATCAAGCCCAAATTACTTACTGAATGAATCGTACACATTTTCAGTGAAGTTAGGATTGTCTAAAACAGTTTTTAACTATTTAAGCCAGTAGATCATGACAAAGCCAATCTTGTCACTTGGTCAGCTTACTCAAGTTAGTAAACTGGCTATTTTCCAGTGCAGTGCTTGTCTCTGAATGGCCAGGGCCTCATTCAGGGTATTTTTCCTTAGCTTCTATCTGGCCCTTATACCTGAATTAGGAATCTGAGAGGCATAACATTTAGAGAGGTTTATAAGCTCAAGTTACTATTGTTATTTCTCTTGCTGTTCAGGGTAGAATCTAGTCACAATTAAAGGAAAAAAGGAGAAGCTTCCCAAAATGTCTGCCCTTCAGGTCTCTTGCCGTTCAGATATTTCTTCTGGGCTTTCTGCCCTGATTTCCTCTGGTTTTTAGTGCTTTTATTTTTCATTCAAGCATTAGAAGAGGGAGTACTTAAAACAAATGGACCAAAGGAATTGCGTCCTATGTGGTATAGATCCAAGAGCCCTGCTCTGATGTCTTCAGGGCACACAGAACAAAACAACCGAGCTTCTAAGGGCTTTGGGGAGGTGTAAGGAGTCTGGAAATAATCCAACTATCCTCACCAGAGTTTGTGTGCAGTCCTGGAGGCGTCAGGGATTATGCATGAAAGAAAAGAAGTTCTCTCCTCTGCTCACCGGCCGCGCAGCAGGCAAAGCACTAAATCTCCTGGTCCCTTCTACTTGTGGATTTTAATTGATGGGGCTGGTACACAGAGTAAAGCCATTTGGGTACAATGACAGGGGTTGGCATTTAAACAAAAATGGCAATTTTAATTTTATCTTCATCCAAATTAGAAAGGCAAAAAAAAAAAAAAAATCAAAAAGAAAAACTTCATTGTTTTTTCAAACGAAAAGTGAGTTTTTAAAACATTTGGTTTGCAGGAATTAAAAAAAAATAATTAAAACAAAACTTGTCTATGTCATTTTAAAGTGGTTGGTTAATAAGCTTTGGCTCACGATTTCAATCTGGAATTTCCCTAGACTACCCTATTTATGATAGAAGCTGAATTTTACAGTGGCATTTTATGTGCCTGGGCTACATTTTTAAGCCCAGTCCTGTTGTTTAGGACCAGAAATGGACACAATTTAATTCTGTTTATTATAGAAATCAAGTGCTTTTGGAAAGAGATTCTGAGCAGCTGTTTAATATTATCTTTCTGTTAATATAGAGGTTCATTTCTCATGCCTTTTGAGGAAAAAGCAGTTCATGAGATTTCCAGAGGCTCTTTTCTACAGAAATACAGGTTGGCTGCCAGGATTTAGCAGCAAAAGAGATTTGCTGTTAATTGGTGGGGCTGGCTGTCTCTGACAGGTGTCAAATTAAGACATGTACTCCAGTAGAATTTCTAGGGTTGTGCAAAGAAGACATCAGTTATCAAAATAGAAAAAGAAAACATTTTTTTTTTCTTGTTATATAATTTCCCAACTAGTTTTTAATCTTATGTAACTGAATTCAATATGAAGGAAGTTTTTGGAATGAGGATGACAAGGATTATTTCCACTTTCCTCAGAAGATTGTGTTCATCAATAGTTAACGAAATTAATTTTTTTATTTAAAAAACAATCTAGTTAAGATAATTGAGCAAATTTTAAGGTGAGATGATGGTTTTAATAATTGCATTTACAATGGTAAGTAACTGAAATTCACAGTCTCTTGAAGCAGGCCCTTGCATATAGCATTTGATTCTTTCTACAATGATATAAAGGAACCTATTAAACTTGGTGGAAAATAGCAATGGCATTTAGTCCTTAAGCTATCTTTTTCTCTTTAATTTCATTATTATTATTTTTGTTGAGATGGAGTTTCGCTCTTTTTGCCAAGGTTGGAGTGCAATGGCACAATTTCGACTCACCGCAACCTCTGCCTCCCAGGTTCAAGTGATTCTCCTGCCTCAGCCTCCCGAGTAGCTGGGATTACAGGCATGTGCCAACACTCCAGTTAATTTTGTATTTTTAGTAGAGACGAGTGTTCTCCATATTGGTCAGGCTAGTCTTGAACTCCTGACCTTGGGTGATCCATCTGCCTTGCCCTCCCAAAGTGCTGGGATTACAGGCGTGAGCCACCGCGCCCGGCCTAAGCTACTTTTTAATGTTTGGTAACTATATGAATAAAAACCAAGGATGAGACATTCTCATGATCTCATAATGGCTGGCTCTGGTTCTACATTCACTATCTTAAATCTTAGGGTCCCTTTTCCTTAGTGCTAAGAGAGTGACAGCCAACTGCATCTCAGGACTGCAGCAATGCTGTCAATAAATAAAAATATCCAGGTAATTTCCTTATCCTTAAGTGAAGCTTATAAATATAAATTATACTGAACTACTTTGAAAGTTGGAATACCACTGAGGAATTATTAAATGGAATATAATTTGTACTACCCTCACATTTTGGGCAAAATACTCATTGAAAATATGCCTTAAGGAATATGACTTGAGGAAATATATAACTCAGTGGATTTCTAAAAGCATGCTGTGGTCTTATAGGTAGAGTGTGCTTTCTGCATTAAGACTACATGGGGTGAGGTTATTTCTGTCTGTGTTCCATGAATACTTTGCTTTACATGATTTTAGAAAAGCTACTTTGAATTTCTTCATTCATTGATTTATCCTTCTGTTTAAAAAAAGCACTAGTCTTAAAATTTATGGCAGAAAAAACACTTTTGGACTGAGCTGTGTAAAATGACTCAGAAGTAAAATGTGTAAGTGTCAGATAGTATTTGCCACCAGTCTGCCTAAAAGACTGAAGTATTTGAGTACGGATTATATTTCATCTGGTTGGTAGCACTTTGTGAATTTGCATTTCAGGATGGCCTGTTTTCAGTTTCCAACTCAAATAAGAAGTATTATTGAATTAGTTGGTAATCAAAATATATAGTCTGGCACCCTGGAAACTTGATTTGTGAAGAAATCTCTTTGAAATAAAAGATGGTTAGGTACGTATACTCTTTTATGGAAATGAAAATCCATAATATAAAATTTTAGTCTTGAGACTTTTTGGATCCCAAGTTAGCATTCAAACTCAAGACCTCAGAAGGATGTTGGTACAGCAGGGTGAGAAAACTTGGACCCCTGATAACTGCAGTGCTGCTATCTCCACTCTGGACTGCCAGAGTGAATTACACTTTTTTGTTTAAATCCTGTAGCCCTGTTTGTTTGTTTTGTCATATAAAGTTGAATATAACACTAACTCATAACATTTAATTAAGTAAAATGAGCTCCATCAACTGTATGAATTTCTCTCTCTCTCTTTTTCTCTTTTCCCTCCCTCCCACCCCTTCTTTTTCTCTCTCTTATTTTTTTTAATTTTTTTATTTATTTTTATTATTATTATTATACTTTCAGTTCTAGGTTACATGTGCATAATGTGCAGGTTTGTTACATATGTATACTTGTGCCATGTTGGTGTGCTGCACCCATCAACTCGTCAGCACCCATCAACTCGTCATTTATTTCAGGTATGACTCCCAATGCAATCCCTCCCCCCTCCTCCCTCCCCATGATAGGCCCCGGTGTGTGATGTTCCCCTTCCCAAGTCCAGGTGATCTCATTGTTCAGTTCCCACCTATGAGTGAGAACATGCGGTGTTTGGTTTTCTGTTCTTGTGATAGTTTGCTAAGAATGATGGTTTCCAGCTGCATCCATGTCCCTACAAAGGACACAAACTCATCCATTTTTATGGCTGCATAGTATTCCATGGTGTATATGTGCCACATTTTCTTAATCCAGTCTGTCACTGATGGACATTTGGGTTGATTCCAAGTCTTTGCTATTGTGAATAGTGCCGCAATAAACATACGTGTGCATGTGTCTTTATAGCAGCATGATTTATAATTCTTTGGGTATATACCCAGTAATGGGATGGCTGGGTCATATGGTACATCTAGTTCTAGATCCTTGAGGAATCGCCATACTGTTTTCCATAATGGTTGAACTAGTTTACAATCCCACCAACAGTGTAAAAGTGTTCCTATTTCTCCACATCCTCTCCAGCACCTATTGTTTCCTGACTTTTTAATGATTGCCATTCTAACTGGTGTGAGATGGTATCTCATTGTGGTTTTGATTTGCATTTCTCTGATGGCCAGTGATGATGAGCATTTTTTCATGTGTCTGTTGGCTGTATGAATGTCTTCTTTTGAGAACTGTCTGTTCATATCCTTTGCCCACTTTTTGATGGGGTTGTTTGTTTTTTTCTTGTAAATTTGTTTGAGTGCTTTGTAGGTTCTGGATATTAGCCCTTTGTCAGATGAGTAGATTGCAAAAATTTTCTCCCATTCTGTAGGTTGCCTGTTCACTCTGATGGTAGTTTCTTTTGCTGTGCAGAAGCTCTTTAGTTTAATTAGATCCCATTTGTCAATTTTGGCTTTTGCTGCCATTGCTTTTGGTGTTTTAGACATGAAGTCCTTGCCCATGCCTATGTCCTGAATGGTACTACCTAGGTTTTCTTCTAGGGATTTTATGGTATTAGGTCTAACATTTAAGTCTCTAATCCATGTTGAATTAATTTTCGTATAAGGAGTAAGGAAAGGATCCAGTTTCAGCTTTCTACTTATGGCTAGCCAATTTTCCCAGCAACATTTATTAAATAGGAAATCCTTTCCCCATTTCTTGTTTCTCTCAGGTTTGTCAAAGATCAGATGGCTGTAGATGTGTGGTATTATTTCTGAGGACTCTGTTCTGTTCCATTGGTCTATATCTGTGTTTTGGTACCAGTACCATGCTGTTTTGGTTACTGTAGCCTTGTAGTATAGTTTGAAGTCAGGTAGCGTGATGCCTCCAGCTTTGTTCTTTTGACTTAGGATTGTCTTGGCAATGCGGGCTCTTTTTTGGTTCCATATGAACTTTAAAGTAGTTTTTTCCAATTCTGTGAAGAAACTCTTTGGTAGCTTGATGGGGATGGCATTGAATCTATAAATAATCTTGGGCAGTATGGCCATTTTCACGATATTGATTCTTCCTATCCATGAACATGGTATGTTCTTCCATTTGTTTGTGTCCTCTTTTATTTCAGTGAGCAGTGGTTTGTAGTTCTCCTTGAAGAGGTCCTTTACATCCCTTGTAAGTTGGATTCCTAGGTATTTGATTCTCTTTGAAGCAATTGTGAATGGAAGTTCATTCATGATTTGGCTCTCTGTTTGTCTGTTACTGGTGTATACGAATGCTTGTGATTTTTGCACATTAATTTTGTATCCTGAGACTTTGCTGAAGTTGCTTATCAGCTTAAGGAGATTTTGGGCTGAGACAATGGGGTTTTCTAAATATACAATCATGTCATCTGCAAACAGGGACAATTTGACTTCTTCTTTTCCTAACTGAATACCCTTGATTTCTTTCTCTTGCCTGATTGCCCTAGCCAGAACTTCCAACACTATGTTGAATAGGAGTGGTGAGAGAGGGCATCCCTGTCTTGTGCCAGTTTTCAAAGGGAATTTTTCCAGTTTTTGCCCATTCAGTATGATATTGGCTGTGGGTTTGTCATAAATAGCTCTTATTATTTTGAGATACGTTCCATCAATACCGAATTTATTGAGCGTTTTTAGCATGAAGGGCTATTGAATTTTGTCAAAAGCCTTTTCTGCATCTATTGAGATAATCATGTGGTTCTTGTCTTTGGTTCTGTTTATATGCTGGATTATGTTTATTGATTTGTGAATGTTGAACCAGCCTTGCATCCCAGGGATGAAGCCCACTTGATCATGGTGGATAAGCTTTTTGATGTGCTGCTGAATCTGGTTTGCCAGTATTTTATTAAGGATTTTTGCATCGATGTTCATCAGGGATATTGGTCTAAAATTCTCTTTTTTTGTTGTGTCTCTGCCAGGCTTTGGTATCAGGATGATGTTGGCCTCATGAAATGAGTTAGGGAGGATTCCCTCTTTTTCTATTGATTGGAATAGTTTCAGAAGGAATGGTACCAGCTCCTCCTTGTACCTCTGGTAGAATTCAGCTGTGAATCCATGTGGTCCTGGACTTTTTTTCGCTGGTAGGCTATTAATTATTGCCTCAATTTCAGAGCCTGCTATTGGTCTATTCAGGGATTCAGCTTCTTCCTGGTTTAGTCTTGGGAGAGTGTAAGTGTCCAGGAAATTATCCATTTCTTCTAGATTTTCTAGTTTATTTGCATAGAGGTGTTTATAGTATTCTCTGATGGTAATTTGTATTTCTGTGGGGTCGGTGGTGATATCCCCTTTATCATTTTTTATTGCGTCTATTTGATTCTTCTCTCTTTTCTTCTTTATTAGTCTTGCTAGCAGTCTATCAATTTTGTTGATCTTTTCAAAAAACCAACTCCTGGATTCATTGATTTTTTGGAGGGTTTTTTGTGTCTCTATCTCCTTCAGTTCTGCTCTGATCTTGGTTATTTCTTGCCTTCTGCTAGCTTTTGAATGTGTTTGCTCTTGCTTCTCTAGTTCTTTTAATTGTGATGTTAGACTGTCAATTTTAGATCTTTCCAGCTTTCTCTTGTGGGCATTTAGTGCTATAAATTTATAAATTTCCCTCTACACACTGCTTTAAATGTGTCCCAGAGATTCTGGTATGTTGTATCTTTGTTCTCATTGGTTTCAAAGAACATCTTTATTTCTGCCTTCATTTCGTTATGTACCCAGTAGTCATTCAGGAGCAGGTTGTTCAGTTTCCATGTAGTTGAGCGGTTTTGATTGAGTTTCTTAGTCCTGAGTTCTAGTGTGATTGCACTGTGGTCTGAGAGACAGTTCGTTATAATTTCTGTTCTTGTACATTTGCTGAGGAGTGCTTTACTTCCAATTATGTGGTCAATTTTGGAATAAGTGCGATGTGGTGCTGAGAA
Organism: Papio anubis; assembly: GCF_008728515.1. Lineage (NCBI taxonomy): Eukaryota > Metazoa > Chordata > Mammalia > Primates > Cercopithecidae > Papio > Papio anubis. The sequence goes on from NC_044978.1 coordinate 106,521,603, forward strand.
GAATGTATATTCTGTTGATTTGGGGTGGAGAGTTCTATAGATGTCTATTAGGTCTGCTTGCTGCAGAGATGAGTTCAATTCCTGGATATCCTTGTTAACTTTCTGTCTCGTTGATCTGTCTAATGTTGACAGTGGAGTGTTGAAGTCTCCCATTATTATTGTATGGGAGTCTAAGTCTCTTTGTCAGTCTCTAAACACTTGCTGTATGAATCTGGGTGCTCCTGTATTGGGTGCATATATATTTAGGATAGTTAGCTCTTCCTGTTGAATTGATCCCTTTACCATTATGTAATGGCCTTCTTTGTCTCTTTTGATCTTTAATGGTTTAAAGTCTGTTTTATCGGAGACTAGTATTGCAACCCTTGCTTTTTTTTATTCTCCATTTGCTTGGTAGATCTTCCTCCATCCCTTTATTTTGAGCCTATGTATGTCTCTGCATGTGAGATGGGTCTCCTGAATACAGCAGACTGATGGGTCTTGACTCTTTATCCAGTTTGCCAGTCTGTCTTTTAATTGGAACATTTAGTCCATTTACATTTAAGGTTAAGATTGTTATGTGTGAATTTGATCCTGCCATTATGATATTAACTGGTTATTTTGCTCGTTAGTTGATGCAGTTTCTTCCTAGCCTCGACGGTCTTTACATTTTGGCATGTTTTTGCAATGGCTGGTACCTGTTGTTCCTTTCCATGTTTAGTGCTTCCTTCAGGGTCTCTTGTAAGGCAGGCCTGGTGGTGACAAAATCTCTAAGCATTTGCTTATCTGTAAAGGATTTTATTTCTCCTTCACTTATGAAACTTAGTTTGGCTGGATATGAAATTCTGGGTTTAAAATTCTTTTCTTTAAGAATGTTGAATATTGGCCCCCACTCTCTTCTGGCTTGTAGAGTTTCTGTCGAGAGATCTGCTGTTAGTCTGATGGGCTTCCCTTTGTGGGTAACCCGACCTTTCTCTCTGGCTGCCCTTAAGATTTTTTCCTTCATTTCAACTTTGGCGAATCTGGCAATTATGTGTCTTGGAGTTGCTCTTCTCGAGGAGTATCTTTGTGACGTTCTCTGTATTTCCTGGATTTGAGTGTTGGCCTGCCCTACTAGGTCGGGGAAGTTCTCCTGGATGATATCCTGAAGAGTGTTTTCCAACTTGCTTCCATTTTCCCCCTCACTTTCAGGCACCCCAATCAGACCTAGATTTGGTCTTTTTACATAATCCCATACTTCTTGCAGGCTTTGTTCATTTCTTTTTCTTCTTTTTTCTTTTGGTTTCTCTTCTTGTTTCATTTCATTCATTTGATCCTCAGTCGCTGATACTCTTTCTTCCAGTTGATCGATTCGGTTACTGAAGCTTGTGCATTTGTCACGTATTTCTCGTGTCATGTTTTCATCTCTTTCATTTCGTTTATGACTTTCTCTGCATTAATTACTCTAGCTATCAATTCTTCCACTCTTTTTTCAAGATTTTTAGTTTCTTTGCGCTGGGTACGTAATTCCTCCTTTAGCTCTGAGAAGTTTGATGGACTGAAGCCTTCTTCTCTCATCTCGTCAAAGTCATTCTCCGTCCAGCTTTGATCCGTTGCTGGCGATGAGCTGCGCTCCTTTGCAGGCAGAGATGCGCTCTTATTTTTTGAATTTCCAGCTTTTCTGCCCTGCTTTTTTCCCATCTTTGTGGTTTTATCTGCCTCTGGTCTTTGATGATGGTGACGTACTGATGGGGTTTTGATGTAGGTGTCCTTCCTGTTTGATAGTTTTCCTTCTAACAGTCAGGACCCTCAGCTGTACGTCTGTTGGAGATTGCTTGAGGTCCACTCCAGACTCTGTTTGCCTGGGTGTCAGCAGCAGAGGCTGCAGAAGATAGAATATTGCTGAACAGCGAGTGTACCTGTCTGATTCTTACTTTGGGAGCTTCCTCTCAGGGGTGTACCCCACCCTGTGAGGTGTGGGGTGTCAGACTGCCCCTAGTGGGGGATGTCTCCCAGTTAGGCTACTCAGGGGTCAGGGACCCACTTGAGCAGGCAGTCTGTCCCTTCTCAGATCTCAATCTCCGTGTTGGCAGATCCACCGCTCTCTTCAAAGCTGTCAGACAGAGTCGTTTGCGTCTGCAGAGGTTTCTGCTGCTTTTTTTCTTCTTTTTCTCTCTTGTCTCCCTCCCCACTCCTCTCCTTTTGGATTGGTAAGTAATACAGACACATATGCATAAAGAGGCCATATGCATGAATATACCAAAATGTACTTCAAACAAAAGGAAGTAAAGCTTGATTTTAAGTTCCAGGCTCTGTGTTCACACTTACTTTCCCTACTCCACAAATATTTTAACAATACTTATTATTTATATGCATAACCCCCTAGTCCTTTTTTTTAAATCAAGACTACAATGATGGCAAATGAAATAGTATGAGAAAACAAAACTTGACACAGAGTAGACATCAAAAAATGCTATTTGCTCTTTCTCTTTCCTTTAGGGAATGAGACAATGGTATAGTTCACGTACAAATTCGGAGTACTTTTCAGGTTTTAAAAATTGTGTTATTCTTTTACACGTTTTAAAATAAAGTAACTGATAGTAACATCTACTTGTGCTGTGGAATACTATTTGGAAAAGGGAGGGGAATTAAATTTATATCCCATAGCTGCAAATTCATTGACCTTAAATGGAGATAAAACTCAAATTAGCTGATGTCTTTTCAAATATAGTACAATTTGTATCCTCAAGAATTTTATTTTATTGTATTTAATTAATTAATTAATTAATTGAGATGGAATCTCACTCTGTCACCCAGGCTGAAATGCAGTGGCGTAATCTCGGCTCACTGCAACCTTTTCATCCTGGGTCCAAGCGATTCTCCTGCCTCAGCCCCCTGAGTAGCTGAGATACAGGCGTGTGCCACCATGTCCAGCTAATTGTTTTGTATTTTTAGTAGAGACGGGGTTTCACCATATTGGTCAGGCTGGTCTCAAACTCCTGACCTTGCGATCCACCCGCCTTGGCCCCACAAAGTGCTGGGATTCCAGGTGTAAGCCACTGTGGCCGGCCTTTTTTTTTTTTTTTTAATGGATGAGAGGTTTATAATGTTGCCCATGCTGGCCGTGAACACGTAGTCTCACTTCCCTATGCACCAGGACACCGGCCTGAGCCACCACAGCTCCCATCTTCGAGAATTTTATAGTCTTTGATTAAGTAAACCTTTATCAGCCAATAGCAAGATGGGTATTTCATATACATACTCTCCAGTATTTTACATATGGAATAACAATTTTTATCTTACTATATGTGAAGAAATTGGTGGCTTTCTTTACATCACTGTATTATCTGCTTTCACACCTTAAAGAGAAAACCATTACCTGAACCATTTACTTTTCACTTTCTTGAACTGCTGCGTGGGAATGCATTTAAAACAATTTGAACTTTATACATGATAAGCATGATCCAATTTTAGTCCTGTCCTATATTTCCAAAAAATGTGGCTTATTTTCATAAATTATTTTTACGTATGTTTCTGACCCTCTGTTATAGTTATATAAAAAGGCAAAATGCATGAAAATAGTACCAGATAGTCATCCTGTTTTAATACAATTTTCAGTATAATTATATGTGGTATAAAGTTTCAAATAACATTTAGATCAACAGCCAAATTTTGGGGGTGCTTAAATTCAACTGAGCTTCTGAAATTTGAAGTTTACTTTTCAGTGGTTAAAAGATTGTTTTAGGGAAAGTGAATACCCTCCGTCAGGTCGAGAGTTATGTATAATTTTTTTTTACAGTCTAACCTGCTACATTTGACCTGTATATACCTTTTCCACTTAGCTTGCTAGTGAGAAACAGAAGCATTGATTTCAGAAAAATGACAGGTATATTTTCCTCAGGTAGTGAATGCATATTTTGAATTGTGTCCTATTATATCCAAATTGAGAAAGAAGAAATTACTAGATGTGAAAAAATGTTTATAATTCATATTAAATTAAGCTTATGGCCAGATGATGTTAACTCTCACTATAAAAGATGATGTTTTCCATTTAATAACAACTAAGTTTTATATAGATTTTATAATGCTCTCCCATTTAAAAAATGCACATGTGATCCCGAAAACTCCGTGAAATTTCTTATTAATGTCATTTTATTGGAAATGAAGGAGTCTTAGAGATTTAAAGACAAGTTGAACATCTGGCTAGATTTTGAACTGAGATTGTTTTAGTGGTTATTCAGACAGTAACAGGGCAGGAGAGGCCCCCACACCCCACCAGGAAAGTCAGGCAACCATCAGGTGATGGTCAGGCTGTTGTCACACTGCCTCTCTAAAATAATAATAGGTTGCAGCCAGCACCAGGGAAAGGCAGTTGCCCTACAGATAGGACACACCTGAAACTAGTGATCGGCAGCTTCCTAAGATCTCAGGAGTTGGGTAAATGAGCTCAAGCATGCACACTACGAGGCAAAATGGCAGAGTTTAGCTAGTATGTGATCTTCCAGGGGCATCTGACCGGTATGGGAAGACTGTCTCAGATGAGCATGCATGTAACTCCAGTAAACACACTGCGCATGCTCACCTATCAAATGCTAGCAGGCCACAGCCCATGCAGCAGCTCACCCTAAGGGAAGAATCAAGGGAAATGGGACACAACACACCAGAAGTATGCCAACATATACAACCTCAAGTCAAAGGCCAAACCTCACACTTGACCTAATAAGATCTTGGCTAATAAGATCTCCTGATTTTTGGTCTATTATTCATTGTGTGCCACAACTACTTCTAATCTCATATGAGAAGCCTTTTTCAAGAGACAGAGGAAAATGAAATGAATAATATAGAAACAGTAAAATTCAATCTGTGATGTATCAGGTGGCAAGTTTAAGCTAAGCCATATGTAAATGGAAGTCATGGGGGAATAGAAAAGCGCCTCAGAGAGGAAGTGTTTCCAAAGAGACAAAGGGTGTGATTCCAGTTCCCTATTTTCCAGCTCCATCCTGTAACCCACCTAAACTGTCAGGTTCCCCTCTACAGTTTTTTGGAAAGAGATTAAAAACAAAAAAGCGAAAACACAAAAAGTGATGTTCTCAAGTGATAAACAGAAAAGTCATTTATTTTATTTAATTTTATTTATTTTATTTTATTTTATTTTATTATATTTCTTTTCTTTTCTTTTGAGAGACAGTCTCACTCTGTCACTCAGGCTGGAGTGCAGTGGTACAATCTTGGCTCACTGCAAGTGAGCCTCCCAGGCTCAACTGTTTCTTTTTTTTTTCTTTCTTTCTTTTTTTTTGAGACGGAGTCTTGCTCTGTCCCCCAGGCTGGAGTGCAGTGGCCGGATCTCAGCTCACTGCAAGCTCCGCCTCCCGGGTTTACGCCATTCTCCTGCCTCGGCCTCCCGAGCAGCTGGGACTACAGGCGCCTGCCACCTCGCCCGGCTAGTTTTTTGTATTTTTTAGTAGACACGGGGTTTCACTGTGTTAGCCAGGATGGTCTCGATCTCCTGACCTCGTGATCTGCCCATCTCGGCCTCCCAAAGTGCTGGGATTACGGGCTTGAGCCACAGCACCTGGCCTAAGGCTCAAGTGTTTCTTGTGCTTCAGCCTCCCAAGTAGCTGGAATTACAGGCTTGTGCCACTAGGCTTGGCCAATTTTTGCATTTTTAGTAGAGGCAGGGTTTCACCATGTTGGCCAGGCTGGTCTCAAACTCCTGACCTCAAGTGATCTGCCTGCCTTGGCCTCTCAAAATGCCAGAATTACAGGCATGAGCCACTGTGCTCAGCCAGAAAAGGCATTTTAAATTTTGTTCCAGTTCTTAGAAGATGAAAAATAACTCTATTTCATGCCTACATTTCTGCACACACACAAAAATGAAAAGCTTGAAAATATTTGAATTATTTAAGCTGAATCTAAAGAATAACCATTCAAATTCTGACAAAGATCCATTTAGTATATTATTAATGATTACTGACATTGTTTGAAAAGTGTCTCTCTGGGCCGGGCATGGTGTCTCACGCCTGTAATCCCAGCACTTTGGGAGGCTGAGGCCGGCAGACCATCTGAGGTCAGGAGTTTGAGATCAGCCTAGTCAACATGGTGAAACCCCATCTCTACTAAAAATACAAAAATTAGCTGGGTGTGGTGGCATGCTCCTGTAATCCCAGCTACTTGGGAGGCTGAGGCACAAGAATCACTTGAGCCTGGGAGGCGGAGGTTGCAGTGAGCCAAGATTGCGCCACTGCACTCCAGTCTGGGTGACAGACTGAGACTGTCTCTCAAAAGAAATAAAATAAAATAAAATGACTTTTCTATTTATCACTTGAGAACATCATTGGTTTGTGTTTTCATTTTTTGTTTTTAAATCTCTTTCCAAAAAACTATAGAGGGGAACCTGACAGTTCAGGTGGGTTACAGGATGGAGCTGGAAGACATGGAACTAGAACCACACCTTTTATCTCTTTGGAAACACTTCCTCTCTGAGGGGCTTTTCTATTTCCACATAACTTCCATTTACATGTGGCTTAGCTTAGACTTGCCACCTGATACATCACAGATTAAATTTTGCTGTTTCTATATGGAATTGCTTGAACCCGGGAGGTGGAGGTTGCAGTGAGCCGAGATGGTGCCACTGCACTCCTGCCTGGGCGACAGAGCGAGACTATGGCTCAAAAAAGAAAGAAAAGAAAAGAAAAGAAAAGAAAAAAACGAAACATCTCTCTGGCTGAATCCAACCATTTGAAAGAGTCTGAATACTAAGCTCAGTTATCTATTTCCTCTTTTCTGAGGATTCTGCTTCAATTACAGAAAAACCTTAAAAACAACAAAGAAGTAATATTGTCATTAGAAATCAAGAAAACTTTCCTTCAGAATAACAAAAGTTAAAAGAATTCCTAAAGAATGAAATAAAAATAAGACTGAGGGATAAAGAAAAGAGAAAACTGTGGCCCTGGGCACTAGATATAAGCATAGATCTTCTCTAGAGACTTGAAAGTCAGAACTAACTTGTGCAAGGGAATGGGCCAGGGAGTAATGAGAACAGTGATTCATTAAACAGCCTTGTAACTGCCTCTTTATTTCTCTTGTAAACAAATAGGCTGACAACAATGACTTTTATCCTTAGGCTCAAGTCAGTGAACTGCTCTAGAAAGACTTTGCAATCAGCCTCCGGTGTGAGAGCACTGGTTTCTGAGAGAGAAACAGCAGAATCTGAGATAAACACAGACTTGCATGATGGATTTAGGGGTAGGAGCAGAACAAAGAAACAACAATGAAATCTCCTTCTCCTCCTCCTCCTCCCCTGCTGCTGCCGCCACTGCCTCTGCGGCTGCCTCTTCTTCCTCTTCCTCCTCTTCTTTCCTCTTCCTCCTCCTCCTCCTCCTCCTCCTCCTCCTCCTCCTCCTCCTCCCTCCTTCTTCTATTTCTCACCTCCTCCTCCTTTTCTTCTTTTTCTTTTCTAAGACAGGGTCTCACTCTGTTGCTCAGGCTGGAGTGCAGTGGTTCCATCACGGCTCACTGCAACCTCAAGCCACCCTACCTGGCTAATTTGGTAATTTTTTGTAGACACAGGTCTTGCCATGTTGCCCAGTCTGGTCTCAAACATTTGAACTCAACGGATCCTACCATCTTTGCCTCTGAAAGTGCTGGGATTACAGGTGTCAGGCATTGCACCTGGCCAATACTCTTTTTAATTTTTCAGATACTATTGGGAGAAAGGAAGGTCTCTAGTTCCCTGCATGCTGGTTCTTTATCCCTATATCCTGTTGCAAAACTGTCACCAGGCCCTGCCCAATCACCTACAAAAACCATTCAGGAATGTGGTCTGTTGGGGGGAAAACCTATATCTATACCTGTATATCTATATTTCTATGTTACCTATTTCTATGTGCATCTTGCATCTACATATAAAGAAAACACATGCAAGACAACTACATTAATTACACTGGGACTTTCTTATAGGAGTTTACTCCATGGGTAGTAGGTACACTGAACAGGAAAAATGTATGGAGAAATAATCCTAAAAGCAACTTTATTTTTGTCTTCTTACTGTCTTTTTGTCCCCCTGCTGAAACAGAAAAGACTTTTCATTAATCTTTGATGAAAACTCAGGCAATACCCATGACTTTTAAATTCACTCTTTGTTAATAGCAAGTGTTTGGCGACTGTAAATAGCAAACTACATATTGATTCATGGCATGAAAGTCTCTGGTTTCTGTATTAATGGACAGTTTAATATTCATTCAAAGATAAGGCTTTTTCTGGTTTTCCCATCTTCTTTGGGCAGGCTGCCTATTTTTAGGTAATGGATATAATTGGATTCTTTTCTCTTTCTCTTACTTCTTTCCCTACTGACAAACTTCTCTTTCGGACCCTTCAAAGCTTTAAGAAGAAAGATAATGGGAAACTATTACTTATACACAGGGTTGTGGTGAGAATTGAACTGATATACGGTATTTTATGGAATCTAAGATGCTAATGGTTAAAAACCACACCTCTATGCACCACTAAGAAAGAAAAAAAAAAAAACCTGTTGCCAATTATACTGTGATATAATCCTAATGTTTATTTTTATCACTTGTAGTTTTTATTTTTTTATTATGGAAGAAATTCTTTTAAATTTATTTATGTAATTTTTAAACATCCTACTACATACATAAAAATGAAAGCTGCAAGTGAAGTACATTTATTAATGTAGTTCTAAAATGTCTTCATATTCAGTGTAATATAACTGAATTCCTGAGACTCGGTGTCATTGATATCTGAATTTTTCTACATACTTTCCTGTTCTGTGTCATGAAGAACATTAGTAATGGGATATTTCTTAAAATGTTCTATTACTGTTGATAGGATTTTCTTCCAAGTACCTGATATCCTTCCTATAAGTTACTTTCTTGATCTTTTCGAAAGATAGGCAACAATCAGGATGCATATTCTTTCTTCAAAAGATCCTTAAATGGTTTATTCATTGAAATGTTTAGGGAGGAAATTTTCCAGTCATGTCATAGGAGGAGCAACCAAATAATGACATTCACAATGACCGCTGTGTCAGAACTGACCAATAGTGAATAGTAAAACTCTACTGATTGTAAGATGATCAGATTTCAGAGCTGTTACAATGTATTACAACATGCCACCTTGAAATTGAGTACGATACTTGCACCTGTGTGTCTGCAGCTTCTGCAGGTCAAATAGGGTGCTACATCCAGAAGTGAACCAAACCACAGCAGTGAACAATTCTTTGGTTTGTCTTGAAAATGAGCAATAGATCTCCCAGCTTCCCAATTTTAAACAGATTATTTTAAGGCATTGTTAATCAAGACGGGATAGAACATAGGACAAAACAGACAAGTCCCCACTTTCACAGACCTTATATTCTTGAGGGATTTTAGCTTGAGGTCCTTAGTAATAGCTGTTATATGGCTTTCTGTATGACTTGGACAAGTGATTTATTTTTTCCTTGGAGTTGACCCGGGATTTGTGTGAGTCCAATTTGTGAAAAGGTGATATAATCCTATTCTTCAGGCAATAGATACTTTGTAAATAAGTTGGTTTTCAAATTGAGGTCACCTCAGGTCACTCTTGGAAACAGGAGGGTAGAGCGAGCTCAGCACCTAGTAGCTCCCACTAATACCACATTTGGGAGATTTTGCTGCGGCAGCTGAATCAACAGCTGGGATTCTAAAATCCCTAACTTGCACATAGGATTTAGCTTTCTCACCCACAAAATTATGGTCCTATATTTACCATCTGTGTGTCACTTTTTTATTTATGAAATTATATAAAAAAAGAATTTATTGGGACAGTAAAGAAATATTTTTGAAAACAATTTAAAAGCATAAATCAGTGGCTTAGAAATGCAGTTTTTGATAAGACACCATTCATGAGGCATAACAATAAGAGCTCATTAATAAAGAATAGGTATTGGCTAATAACTTCTGGTAGGGATTATTGTTAAAAAGACGAGCTATTAAAAAGGCTATTCTCTTTTAATTGCTACAGAGTTCATTCAATTTTTTTTTATTTTTCCTAACTATACCAATTTTAATATACAATGGAAAAAAATATGAAAGTTACCATTATGGCATCTTTGAATATTTTTTTTTGTTGGTTTTATGCCTGGGATTCAAAGGGCATTTGCTTTTTTGCTAGAAGGTTTGCACTGAAGGAAGGGCTGCCAAAATGTAGGTCACTTTGTCAGGTACAGGACAGTTTGAGAAACAGGGGAAGCTGATTCTATCAGGCTAATATACCGAGGTGAGATGCAAATCTCCCGCCAACTCTTCCCATTGGCATTATTAGCCCATCTCTCCATAAATAAATGCCTCGCTGAGAAAGTCCTCCTAGGCATTATACTGCCACTTCCAAGTGATACTAGCTTGCAAAAAAGGAAAGTGCAATCAAAGAGAAAGTGTTCCCCAAACAGGCTATCACTACAGACTGGGGCATTTTCTGGTCTGGGGAAAGAAAGGCTTGGCTTTTATGTGCTTCTGTAGAGTTGTATGTCAGTTCTCATACACACTCTTCTCTTGATAAGTAATCAGAAAGTTATTTTTACATCTCTGCAGTCTAGTTGTCTTTGGTTCATGTTCATGGTATTTCATAGCTAGCAGGAACCTTAGAGATGAACTTCTTAGAGACAAGAAACATTTTCACCGTCACCTTTTTTTCTAGAGTCACATACTTACTTTTCTTATTGCAAATGACCAAGTTCAAATGGGAGTAACAGATTTTTTTTTTTTATGTGAATTTGGCAAGTCTTCAATTCAAATATGCTGCTTAGGATGGGAAAGAGAGAAATCATTTAGGATCCTGTTCTAAATGTTAAGTTACTCTTTTCTCCATATTTTGAATATGACTTAACATAAAGACACGTTTTCTTTATTTCAAAACAGCTTTAGGTTGTTAATATGATGTTATCTAAAATTTGATAATCAGAGATGATTTTGTTTGTTTTTCATAAAAGATTTCCAGGGTCAGTAATCCCATAAATGTATGGTCCTAATTTAAAATAATTATTCTGAAGTAAAAATAAGCAATTCTGTCACTATGAGGCTTTAAAGGAAAGGGCAGTGTTCCAAGCCAATTATAAACAAATTGACCCTCTTAAGATTTTCCTTCTTACTCAAACAATGAGTAAAAACTGATTCTTTGCCAATAAGCCTCATGATTTTTTTTGTGGCTAGGAAAAGCTTGCTTCTTAATGAACCATTATCCTCAGACTTCCTGATCCAGATGAGTAAATGCAACCCTATGCCTCATGAAGAATGATTGATTTAGTTACATGGGCATAATTGTTCTATTAAGAAGATTCAGTCTGTTAAAGCTTAGGGAAATGAGTAAGTTATAGGTGAGACTGGCTAGACTTACCTTGACATAAAGACAACCAAGTGAGGAGAAATCAATTGGCATTTATTTAACACTCTACGATGTGTGAAAACTATTCCAAGAAATTTAGTTTTTTTTTTTTTTGTCTCTCCAAAGGGAGAAACCAGGTAGTTTTAGTTAAAAATGTACATTTTACTTATAAAGGTAAAATATGATTTCAAGGTACATGAAGCTTCTTTCGAGACAGAACTTCATTCTAATATGTATTTGATAAGTATTGCCCACATAGACTGTTTTTGTAGATAAGGCTGATTTGTTCAGGTTTTCTGACGGGCAGAGGAGCATTATCTGTCTATATATCGTATTATCCTGTGGGCAATATGATACACCACTGATAGAACCAAAGGGTCATACGAATATAAAAATAATAATAATACATTAAGTTTGCTTGACTTTTTTTTTTGCAGTTTTTGTAAGGATTTTATTTTTCAGAGACCCTGAGAATGAGCCACTTCTATTTAATCCCTATTGCTCATATGAAAACTGAGTCTCAAAGTAACCGTAATGGTAGTTACCAGACCTAGCATTGATGCTAGGCCTTTTGGATTTTGAAAAAATCTAGATAATTCCACTTATTTTACATACATTTTATTATGAAAAATTTAAACCACGTAGATGCAAAAACTTAAAATAGAAAGTAGCCTTTCTTTGCTACTAACTGTAACATTTTTCAAAGTAGCCTTTCTTTGCTTCTAACTGTAACATTTTTCAGTTTTCTGCAAATGTTTTCCGACATAGCTCTATGAATTTAAACACAAACATGAATACATACATACACATATGCTTTCACACACATTATGTCTGATTCGTTTTTATAAATATAATAAAATAAATGATAATTTTGTTTTTTCTACAACTTGATTTTTTAACTTACTAATACATGCAGAGAAACCCGTATTTAGAATAGCTATACTATTTTTAAAATTACTACAAAGTATTGCTGAATATAGAAGAAACATAATTTGTGTACCATTTACATATTTTGTTGGGCATTTATATGGTTTCTAATCCAATTTATTTAAAAACAAGTGTATAGCTTGTACACATGTCTTTGTAAACATATAGGAATATTTTTAAAGAATAAATTCCTTAGAGTGATAGGCAATGAAAAATTACCTTTCATTAAGGTTCCACAAATTTTTACTCAATGAATTCACCAACTTACTTTATCAAAAATAAATGTACAAATTTTTAAATTTATCTTTGCAATGAAAAATAGATATCAATTTCTTAACAGAATATTATGTTTGAACAGATTTTCATATATGATTAGTGGCCACTTTTATTCTCTTCTCTGTGAGAAACCTCTAAACAAACTTCGACTGTATTTTCTATTGGATCATTTATATTTTCCTTTTGATTTTTAGGAGTAATTTATATATTGAGAATGTTAAGCTATTTTTTTTTCTAAATTAAAAATATTTTCTTTATTTTAACTTTTAAGTTTTTATTGATAGCTTTTGTATTTTAGAAGTTTTGCATTTTTATGTAACTCTGTAAGTCAATCTTTTCCTTTATGACTTCTGTGTTTTGTGTCATACTTAGAAATAATTTGTTACCTCCAAACTAATAAAAGCATATCATTATATCTTTCATATATTAAACTATTTAAGCTACTAGAATTTTTGTTAGGTAGGCATGAAGTATGGATTTCACTACTTTTTTTCTGAATAATTCTAAACATTATCTTCAAACTATTTGTTAAGTAAACTGCATACTTCTTGCTAAATTCAAAGGCCAACTTAATAATGAATGAAATTCTTATTTATATATAATATCAGTCTGTTTCTGCAATCTCTCTTCTGTTCATTGCTTCACTTGCCTATATCTGTTCTCAGTACCTCACCGGTTTACTCTGTCTTTCTAGAAGCTTTTACTGGAATACTCTACCACAGTTAAAAAAAAAAAAAGCTATCTATTTTTGTCATTTTTTTTTTCTCTTCTGTAAAGGTACTTCATTCATTAAAATCAGTTTTTCTGATTCCATTAAAACGTTGGTTTTTTTTTTTAAAGGGATGTCATTTTATTTGTAAATAAACTGGAAAGAATTGATATCTTCATGCTTATTGACACGGAAATATCAGAGGAGAAATAGACCATGTGCCTACCAATAAAAAATAAATGGAATGTTCGTGAACGGTCCTAATTACTGCTACAATAATTTTTAAAATAATTAGGCATTTATGTTTTATGTACTTTTTGATTTGAGTTTAAAATATTTGAAATAACATTAAATATTATTATAATTATAGTAATTATTACTTTTGAGACAGAGTCATCTTGCTCTATCGCCCAGGCTCTAGTGCAGTGGTGTGATCTTGACTCACTGCAACCTCCACCTCCTGGGTCCAAGTGATTCTCATGCCTCAGCCTCCTGAGTAACCGAGACTACAGGCGTGTTCCACTACACCTGGCTAAATTTTGTGTTTTTGTAGTAGAGACTGGGTTTCGTCACATCGGCCAGGCTGGTCTCGAACTCCAGACCTTAAGTGATATGCTTGAATCGGCCTCCCAAAGTGCTGAGATTCCAGGTGTGGGCCACTGCACCTGGCCCATTAAATATTTTTGTTTCTTTCCTGAATTTTAACACTATTTAGAATGATTGCATAGTTTTTAGCTGATAGAATCTGTAGTTCAAAAATTACTTTGCGATTTATTGAGCATTTCATTTGATCAATTTTTATAAATGTTTTATGATCTCACTATCACAAGAACTGAAAACCAAACACCGCATGTTCTCACTCATAGGTGGGAACTGAACAATGAGATCACTTGGACTCAGGAAGGGGAACATCACACACCGGGGCCTATCATGGGGAGGGGGGAGGAGGGAGGGATTGCATTGGGAGTTATACCTGATGTAAATGACGAGTTGATGGGTGCAGCACAGCAACATGGCACAAGTATACATATGTAACAAACCTGCACGTTATGCACATGTACCCTACAACTTAAAGTATAATAATAATAAATTAATTTAAAAAAAAAAAAAAATTTCATGATCTCTTAATAAGAAATGTAAGTAGCATGTTATTATAGTAGTATCTTCTGCCATCATAATAGTATGTTCTATATGTATCATGTGTCATACTTCTGTCATTTTTATTTTATTAGTGCTTTGCTTATTTCACAGATTCTGCTTTTGTTTACTTGTTTCTTAATAAACTTTCTAAATCTGCTATCTCGACTTTCATATTGGTGCACATTTAACTTTATAAATTTATATAATATGCTTGAACATCTGTTTACTGATGCATAGACTTCAGAGAGTGTCTTCTCTTAACTGTCCACTTTGATCGATGAAAAAATAACGACCACTCCTGATTTTAGTAGTTTTGTTGGTTTTCATATATATGAAATGCTACTGAATGAATAAAAACCAAATGTAGATCTATTTTTCTATTGTTCCTTCCCTAGTGCTACTTTTCAGATAAGAATGTGGGCAAATAATGATTACAGATTCCATCTTTGGTTTTTATTGTTTTTGCTAAACATTTTATCCTGAGATACAGATGGTCAATTCGATAGCTCATGATCTTAAAAATGTCTTTGTATTCTGTCTTTTTTTTTTTCATTTCGATTCCTTAGCCTCATTGACTGCATCATTCCTTCAGGCAGAAGGTGCAAAAGATAGCAAAACTTGAGGGCTTTGACCAAGGACGTACTAGGAGAGGACATGGGAAATGGATTGTTCCTTGAACATTTTCCCTGGGCCATTCTCTTCCTTTTTTATTTTTGTTCTGGTTACATGGGGCTTTCAAGACTCAGGCAATTGTTTGGTTTATTTTTTACTTTAACTTTTTTAGTATTTCAAATGTTTTTATTATGAAAATTTTAGATGTATACAAAATATGAGAAATTATATAATTCATCCCCAGATTTGCATCATCTAGCTTCCATTAATTATTAATTCTGTCTAATTATTTTGTCTATACTACCATGCTATTTCTCTTCCTTTCTCCTGGATTAGTTTGGAGAAAACACCAGACATCATATCACTTTTAAGTATTTTGAATATATCTCTAAAAGATAACTCATTTAAAAATATTACCCCATTATGACACAGAATACTGACAAAAATTCCGTAATTTTTTTGGGATATACAAAAATTGTTTAAATTTCCACAATTCTCAGTCTTTTTAAGAAATTAATTATTCAAATCAGGTGCCCAACCAATTCTATGTATAGCAATTAGTGAACATATTTCTAAAGTTTCTATTAATCTTTAGCTCCTATCTCCAACTGACTGTTTTGTGTGTTTTTTTTTTTCTGCAATTATTTGTTGAAAAAATCTTGAAGGTTGTGTTATAGTTTCCCCTAGTCTGTATCTTGCTGATTGCATTATTTTTTGTTTGTTTGTTTTGTTTTTGTTTTTTGGGACAGATTCTCGCTCTGTTGCCCAGGCTAACCTCCTCCTCCCAGGTTCAAGTGATCCTCCTGCCTCAACCTCCCGAGTAGCTGGGATTGCAGGCATGCACCACTATGCTAGGCTAATTTTTGTATTCTCAGCAGAGATGGGGTTTCACCATGTTGGCCAGGCTGGTCTCCATCTCCTGACCTCAAGTGATAGGCCTGCCTTGGCCTCCCAAAGTGCTGGGATTACAGGTGTGAGCCACCGTGCCCTGATCACATTCTTGTGGTATTTCTGAATGGGTCCACTGCTCCTTTTCTCATAAATTGATCAGACTGAGGTTTGAATTTTTTTAGCAAAAATATGTGACAGCTACTATTATATTCCAATAAAAGGCCCTTAATATCTGACTCTTTCTCTTTTTGTGAATTTAGTAGCCATTGATGATTACTGCTAGATCCATTATTTCATAAAGGGTTATAAAAGGGTGATATTATAATTAAATAACTTTAATTATTATCTGAACTACTTTGATGAATAAAAAATTATCTTCCATCAAATATTTGTTTTGCTGAGTTCAGAGCATATAGGATAGAACTGCAATATAAATGTATTGGTAATTTTCTCATTTACCAGTATTCAAAATAATGAGTTGGCTCCCAGTATCCTTGCAGATTGATCAATTTTGTTTTGTAAAAATATATGTTATTAAGAGCTTATGGATTTTAAACACCTAATTTGTCTTAACTAAGTAAAATTGTAATTCTTATTGTTGTTCAAACTTGCCAGCTTTGGATAGTGTGAGTTTCTCTTACTTGGCTCCTGAGTCCTTTTTATTATGATCACAGCAGTCTTTGTGTTCTTACTGTCTGGTTTGACAATATGTTCTGGATGCAACATGTATATTTGCTGTCCCAGCATGAAATCTAAAATTTTTTTAAGAACCCTAGTTCCTTTGTGAGAAATGCTATTTGGAGACAAAAATCTGGGTGAAAGAATTCTTGTTTCTGCTGCTCAGGAACAATAAGTACTGCTCAGTTCACTTTTTTAGTGAACAGAAGTATCACATATTTAAAAAATATATACAGTATACCATATATTCATGTTTATACTCCAAGTCAAATTTAGCAAATTCAGGAATTCAGGATTTTTTTCTTAACCAAATTCCTCTCACATGTGTGTCTCCTTTTTCTCATGTTCAAAATTCCAATTCTTAATGATATCATTATTATTTATTTGCTTTGTCCTATGTAGCACATTCAGGAAAACCATAGTAGCACTCAAAAGTATGATTATTGAAAACAATTTGAGGACTTTTCCTTTTCTAATTTTTTCTTAGTGTATATCACATTGGGAATAAACAACCAATTTACTCTGTTTTAACACTCACTTGAAATAAATATCTCCTCCCAATGTAGTTATTTTTATTAATTCTATACAAGCTGTGCCTATTTTTTATTAACTTGTTAGAATTTTAAAATTTAAAAACAACTTCTGTTTAGTAGTTATGGAAAATATTTATATAATTCTTTTGACTCTTATTTCCTTTGATCTGAAAGCTGGTTTTGCTTGTTTGTTTTAGGTTCATTTCTCCATTTTTGAATAATGTACGCAAATACATTTTTCCTCTTTCCAAAATTGATGGCAGTATTCTATGCATAATTTTCTTCACATTAAACCAAATTGCTTTTTAAAGATCTTATGAAATTACAGTATCTTCCCTTCACTCCATGCTATTAAACCACATAAACATTTATTGAATATCTTCTAAGTGCAAAGCACAGTACTTTGTTTTGTGGTTGATGAGACCATGAAGTAGACTTTGCCTTTAAGACACTTTTGCGATTTTTTTCTATGCTTTTTGATATTGCAGAAATCGAAAAATATCACTTTGGATGTTCAGATAATATACTGATTGTTGAATAGTTATTGGGTTAAAAAAAGTCAAAGGATAATATTCTGTGTAAAATACTAACAATAAGGAAAAAACAAAACAGGCATAATGTAATTATTCCAGAAATTGTAGATCGTTTATGACATTATGATCAATAAACTACAAAACATAGACTACTGCATCTATAAAGCATCTTGAAAGATGAATAGCCTCTGCATTTGTGTGTGTGTGCTTGTATGTGTGTGTGAGAGAGAGAGTGGGCAGGGAGAGAGAGACAGAAAGACAACATAGATGCAAGAATGTGTGTTAAACATTTGCTAACCAAGCAAGCTCATTTTTCCCATTATTTTGATATATAGCAAAGTAAAATTTATTATTAATATATAATTTAGTTAGGTACCCTTATTTAGACATTTGGACTTATGAAAAATTCCCATAATGATTTCAATGTGCAGGTTTATAATTATAAATAGAAGTTCACTTAATTTGACTGTTAATATGCTAAGGTTTGTAATTTACGTGACTTCTTTTTCTAACATGGTCTGTGAAGTAGTTTGCATTTCAAACTTTACTTGGATTCAATTGAATTTATTTTAATGATTATCAATATGGTCTTATTTCACATTCCCAAATGTAAAGGTATCTTTGACAAAGATAAGGACATTTGAAAATACATTTTTTGAACATTAAAATTTAACAATAAGTTGAATGTGACTTGATAATGTTCACTTTTAACTGTGAATAAAATAAGCTTATCATTGTATATTAACACTGCTATATTGATCTTTCAGATTTAATTTAACAAAATTCTAGGCCGGGCGCGGTGGCTCAAGCCTGTAATCCCAACACTTTGGGAGGCCGAGATGGGTGGATCACGAGGTCAGGGGATCCAGACAATCCTGGCTAACCCGGTGAAACCCCGTCTGTACTAAAAAATACAAAAAACTAGCCGGGCGAGGTGGCGGGCGCCTGTAGTCCCAGCTACTAGGGAGGGTGAGGCAGGAGAATGGCGTAAACCCGGGAGGCGGAGCTTGCAGTGAGCTGAGATCCGGCCACTGCACTCCAGCCTGGGCGACAGAGCGAGACTCCATCTCAAAAAAAAAAAAAAAATATATATATATATATCTTTGAGCAAAATTTTTTCTATTTTATCTATTTTGGTAATCACCAATGGTCCTCGCCTCCTAGTATTTAGCCCCTTATGTTCTTTCCTCCCACATTGGATCCAACTGGATTCAGCGAATTTTCTTCTGTATCTTCCACTAATTTTATCATTTTTTATAGTATTTGCATAAGTTAATAACTGTCAAATCTATGATATTTTTTTTTAAAGAAAACACATTATCTAGTAGGGTTCTAGACAAACTGCTCATCTCAAGAATTCAGTTAGTGGATGATGGATGATACTTTCCAAATGGCTAGTCATGGCTGGAAATGTGTCAAAGCTTAGAGGAAATGCAATGACAGGTGAGCAGTGTGGCGGTGTGGTAACACTGGGACAAAGTGGAAGGAAAGAGAGATTGTTAACACCTTTGGAAATAAAACTTAGTATCATAAGGGTTTAAAAACAGTTTTTAAAGATTCCTACCAGTTTACTGGCACAGCTGTGTGCCACACTTTCAAGAAAGCCTACAATCAAACTCTTCTGATTGGTTAATGTGTGAGAAGATGAACTCATATTCTTTGTAGTAAATCATGGGTTTTATAGCCTGAGCATGCCTACCTAGTTTTAGACTGATTATAGCTTTTGTTTCATCTCTCTTCTTCCTTGAACTCATTGTCCTCTCTCCATTCACAGCCAAATCTGCTCTTCTGACTCTCCATCCGTGCATGTCAGCACCATCCAAGTTATGACTCAAGATAGAAACAAGAAAGTCATCCTTTACATTTGCCTGCCCCTTAATTTTCATTGAGTCTCTTAAAGATTATTCCTGAAATATCTCTCAAATTTGTCTTTTCTGATTACAACCTTACTGACATTGCAGTAAGTGAGAAACTCAACATCTGTAGTCTAAACTGTTAAAATAGCTTCTTGACTTTTCCAGTCTCTGTGTAGCTCTATTCTCTCAATTTTCATTAAGTTTCTTTGCAAAACACAGACATGATGCTGCCAAATTTTTGATCAAATACCTTTAATGGCATGAGTTATCTACTGTTAAATGCACAGACACCTCAAGAGAGCATTCAAGGTTCATTATCTTGAACCAATTTACCTTTGGGCCTTATCCAAAATAATTCCCTTGGTAGTAAACAGTATCAATTGCTGAGGCTCTTGGCAACATTTGGTGGGATAAAGGATGGGCAATGGGCGACAGGAAGGGCAATCTAAACCTTCTCTGTGTCTTACAAAGGAAGTCTGGTCCCCAGGCAAAAAGGGGTTCATTTCAAGAAAGAGCTGTTACCATCTTAGTTTCAAATTAAACTATAATCTAAATTTCTCCTAAAGTGAGTTCAGTCTATGCCCAGGAATAAAAAAGGATACTCTGGAGGTTAGAGGCAAGATGGGGTGGGTTAGATCAGATCTCTCTCGCTCTCATAATTTTCTCACTGTTATAGTTTTTGCAAAGGTGTTTTCACAAAGCCTGAGAGGTGGTTGAGAAACAGAAAGAAGGCCAATGGGCATCTGAACTGCATAGATTAGTCAGTTTTATTACTTAAAACGTATTTGCAAGAGTAAGTCTGACTATAGTAATATAAATTACTTTGCTCTTTTAGTTTTTCAATACTTAATAATAAAATATATCTTAATTTTATATTCATCTTTTTCTTTATTAGAATTATTATAATGAATTAGAAAAATTAGGAATGATCCTGAGATACTCATTGCAAGAATAAGTCACCTGTCCTAAATGTAGAATGAGGTATTGTTTTCATAAGAAATATCTTTCATTACAGACATAAATATCCAGAAATTTTATATGAATGTTACACAAAGTTCTGTCAGCACCATAGGGAAAGAAATTCTAGTCAATACCATTCAAATACTTTCATCTGAATATAAAAGGACATACTATCTACTCTTCCTGTCAGTTTTCTTGGGCGGTTTGAACTTGCTCACCTAATATGGTCATGTTAGGTAGAATTTATCTTTTTTGTTCAAATCATAGATCTTTTTTCCTTTACTTACAGGAATTGGCAAGTATACAACTTTTGACTTACTGTAAAACTTTCAAAGTCATCACGTTAAACAGATCTTTACTTTAAGATCTTAAGAAGACTATCAGTAACTAATGGAGTACCATGGTGATTTAATCAATTGGTGACTTGAAGGAAGTTATTGTAAGTCAATATTTAAGGTTCATCAGTGCAGTGTCGAAAGCAGCAGAAATTGACTTGCAGGCATAGGTGTACTTCAGTATTGTAGGTATTAGCTTCATTTGTCAATAAGGATAAATGAAAGCCAAGAAAGATTATTAATTGGGTTTGCCAAAGTTACAAAACACTGGAGTGACACATCCAAAAAAAGAGCCTATGTTGTCTGACACCCAAATTCCATCTCAGAGTACTACATAATATTGCCTCCAGCTAAATGCTACGAGTTTGGTGGATAGCAGGCTCAATGCAATGCTTTTTATTGTGACTTTTTGATAATTAATGACTGGGAATGCCTTCTCTGTTCTTTCTAAGATGTTAAACTGTTTCTCAGTGAGTTCTCAGCCATGAATCTCTGTTCTGTACTTGCCTATATTTCTCACCCCATTGACTTCACAGCGAGATGGAATATGGGAAAGATGTAAAGCCTCTGCCCTTTTTTCCATTAGTGACAATATTTTTCCAGTTCAGTTACAGGTTTAAGCACAGGCTCTTTGTTAGCCAATTCATCTAACACCTCACTCACACTGAGTCTCAAACACACAAATGCCCCCTAAATCTTTCTGTTCTTACTCTATTAATTTAAGAGAAAAAAATAATGATATTTCACCCTGTTTTACTTTATATCTTTTTATCATGAAATATATATGAGTTCTGCAATAACTTACTGATAAGATGGATTATCAAGAATTATTGATTAAATTCTATTCATTTGTGAGCAACTACTTTTTAATCCCATTTCTCATGGGCTGGGATTTATTTCCTAAATCAGATTTGCCTTTGTGATAGGTAGCAATACTTTGAGAAATATAAATAATGACATTGATGTCTTCCAATCAGTATACAGAATAATACATTTAATTAATTTTCTTACCTCATCCCAGAGGCAATTGAAAATTGAAGACTTTTCCTCTCCAAACTGTGCTGAACACACTTGCAAAAGTGTCTCTTAATAGGAAAAAAAAGACTGTGGCAAGGTGCAAATGAAAGAAACTGCAATAAAAGGACTTGTTACTCTGGAAGCCAACGTACCTGGATAATTAGTTGCCAGTCAACTGAGATTGTAACATAGATAACTGAGTAAGATATTGGTAACACTGAATTTGAGGAGAACATACCCTAAACTGTATTTCTAGTATGTGATCTTTAAAATATTTGTGTGGTTTATTTATCCCACTGATTTTTTCATTTAAATGCATGCATTATAAACTATATGTTTTAAAAATTAGAACAATCAAGATTTATTTATTTTAAACTTTCACACATTTTGCTGATGTGTTTAAGCAATGTAATCTAAAATTATAGTTAACATGCATGTTTCAACATAGTTTCATTTTATTATGTGACTTAACTGTAATTCAACAAAATAGATGAAACTCAGTAAGTTTCTCAGAATATGCCCTTTTGATTATTAAAATCCCTGGATTTTTCTTGCATGGAGAATACTTGGCATAGCCACATGCATATGTTAAAAGAAGTAACATCTAATCTAAAGATTTTTTTCCCGCTGTGATTGATGGACATTTTTTGAAGAACGCAGTTTGTCAAGAAGACTTTCCCTTTACCTTCTTGAAATTCCGTTTCAAGCCGGTGCAAACAATTTCCTGCCTGTGATGGCATTCAGGACATGAGATATCCTTGTCTTTGACAGCAAAGGACATTTGTTTTGTTTGAGTTGCACTCTTATCACTGACAACAATAAAATTGTCAAGTGTGCTATTTGAAACATCAGATTCAATAAGAACCTTTGTGTATGTAAGCTACATTGTATATAATGTTCCTAACCAATGGAACAAAAAGCTAGTATTTGGGATATTCATAAACTGAATGATGAAATATGATATGAATGCAATTACACAGTGTAATTATAAGGAACCAGGAGTATATTTTTGTGTTAATTGATGAAGTATAATGTAAGCTATTTGTGAAATTATACATTAGAAATCAAGGGAGGTAGTATAATAAATAGTTAAAACATAAATACATTTTATTTCTCAACAAAGGTTTGAGGTTAAACGTCTTAGTTGTCATGGAAAAATGCAATTAAAATTAGATGTATGTATCTCTGTTTAGAAAAAGTCACTATCAATTGGAAAGAATATTTAATTATTTATTCATTCACTTCTTACACTTGTTGAATCCATTTTCTTCTGACCCAACTCAGATAAACATTTTTGAATGAATTCAATATTTGTAAGTGAAAGGAAATGTACGTAACCACCTTGTGACTTGCTGAGGTAAATTAGATGAAAAGAAATTTAAGGAGTAAATTTAACATTCATAACTTTTAAAGCTACACAATTTATACTGCTGCTGGCAAAAAGTACAATTACATTGAATCTCAGAACAAATTTCAGTTAAAATGTAATTCATAGTTCTACAAAGATCTAACTATATTCTATTAATTTAAAATAATAGTAAATCTGCCACAATATAAGATCCTAGACACTGTGTAATAACTATGAGATTTTTTAAAAAGTCACCAGCAATTTTTATTTTTAGTGTTTGTGAAGCAACTCTCATTTACATTAAAGTTATACTATAATTAGATCATATTTTTATAAATATAGAAATCTCTCAGTCTTTTTTTTTTTTTTTTTTTTTTTTTTTTTTGAGACTGAGTCTGGCTCTGTCGCCCAGGCTGGAGTGCAGTGGCCGGATCTCAGCTCACTGCAAGCTCCTCCTCTCGGGTTCACGCCATTCTCCTGCCTCAGCCTCCGGAGTAGCTGGGACCACAGGCGCCCGCCACCTCGCCCGGCTAGTTTTTTGTATTTTTTAGTAGAGACGGGGTTTCACCGTGTTAGCCAGGATGGTCTCGATCTCCTGACCTTGTGATCCGCCCGTCTCAGCCTCCCAAAGTGCTGGGATTACAGGCTTGAGCCACCGCGCCCGGCTCTCTCAGTCTTTAATTTCTTAATTTCTTACTTTGTGAGATTCCTAAAATATAATTTAGATGTACCTTGAAATATAAAATTAATAAACATATGATAGGAATAAAGGTATAGTATTTTCATATTTTAAATGCATTATATTTTCTTGAAGCACTATATCTAGTTACATATATATATAATCTCAGTTATATAGTACTATATAACTCAGCACTATATATATATATATACTACTGAGGTCGTTACCAATAAAATTTTAGGTAAGAATTCTCATATTATATTTTCTTAAGTATAACTGAAAGAATTCTTCTGAAGTTTTATTTCTTCTGAGGTAATATATAGACTACAGGCCTTCAGGAAGATATGACTTCTTTTCAAGAGATGAGGGATATATACATTAAATGATTTTCTGTGTGTGTCAGCATGTGTAGGTATATCTAGCGTAGAGTCCATTCATGCTTAATATGCACCTAGAGTTGCATTTGTGTTCAAAATGGAGAAAAAGGGGTAGGGAAGTCTCCCTATTGTATTATCATTACAATTTGCTCACTTCTTCATTTCATTGCCTCTTCTTGTTTCCTCTCCCTCACTTGCCAATCTACTCAAAGCCCTGGTTCATATATAGTCTGAGAATGATGGTCAGATTCATTTCTAGATTTGCTACTGAGTTGCATTAGTTTTCCTGCCGGTGAATGACCAAAGTCCATGAGACTATTCAGGCATTTGAGAAATAATAGTCTAGATTTTACTGAGAAAAAGAGTTAGCTATGAATTAGTAGATTTTAGAAGTTATAATTAATAGGTGAATACATAATTAAAATTACTTAGTTTGAGACCTGTATAGTCTTTAAATTTTTTAAGCCATAGAATTTTAAACTAATCAAATACACCAAAATAAAAACAAATCTTGGATGTATTTACTCTTTTTAAAAAATGATGATGCATTCACAGTATGTATAATTAAATACATAGTTATTAATCTAATAATAATGCTAATGAAATATCCTAGGATATAGTAGATGATGTGTCATAATCCTTCCCTCTAATGCACAGCAGAGAGCTAAAGTTTCACCTGACTACACTCTATTTGGGCTTCTACCAGAGTATACTACTTTTGACCTTCTGGCATTCTCCAGGGAATGTATATATATCTGTTCGGGTCACTGTTTGCCACATCCAGCAACCACCTTGACCTAGAATCCTTCTGCTCACGGTTTACCAGGCCCTTGTAGCATGTCATGTCATCCTCTGTGTTCAGTCTAACTTCTCAAAGGCAGCTGCTACTGGTCCGAACTGCTTCCTTCTAATTTTGGGCAGTGAGCTGCCTCTTCAGTTCCCCACAGGAATCACTGAGAACAGGTTGTAATGTTTAACAAGATTTTACTGAAGGCTTAGGAACAATAGAAGAGAAATATAACACAACGACCTTTAAAAAGATGCTCAATGGAGCCGTTCTCAGGGAGCCAGCACCAACATATTTCTTCCTGCACGCAGTGCAGAGTCTGACACGTGGAAGTGCTGGAGGAGGACAGTATTTTTTGTTGAGTTAATTAATGGAATTACTTTTTAGAACCCACGTATTCACATGTATTCACAGTTTTTGAAATAGGAGCCTCTCTACCTCCAACCTGCCAATGTGAATTAAGATTCAGTTCATATGCCCTTAAACAGAGAGATTTTGAAGTCTCTAATATGTGAAGTCCCAAGTTCTATCTCGTCGAAGTTATCACAAACTAAGTTTTCCCCTCCTCATCTGAGTGTGTGGATTATTTCTGGAGTCAAAATGCTTTCATTATTCTAACATCTGCTCTACTTTAAAGCCCCCCAAGTACCATCATTTTACTTGGTGTGCTATCAATCAGCAACCCTATTCTCTTGTGGGCCTTCTTCCTCCTCTTTTTTATTTCTCTGACCTTTCACCAATACTTTCTGCCCAAACAAACTTGGCACCCTCACGGACAAACCCTCCAGCCACTCATTTCCACTCAGTTCCTGCAATTCTTCTTCTCTGCATTCCATTTCTCTGTGACTGCCTCCTGTCTGGCAACCCCCCAAATCTTAAGGCTCATCTTTCATCTGAGGAAAGAGAGTAGTTATAGCGAAAGATCGGACGTGCTGGAATCAACTATTCTGCAAAATTGTTCTTAGAAAATTTCCTGAGATCTCCCAGAGTAAATTTTAAGTATGTCAAAAAATTCTGAAGACTAATGAGGCCAGCTCCCCCAGAGCTGGGAGCTCTCATTCTGAGGCTGCCTTGGGTGTAACTGGACTAAAGTCAAAAGGAACAGCTGAGCTCAGAACAGCTAGCAATTTAAATTGGCATGATAATGACTGAGACACAGTCACATAAATGCATTTGTATTTTACCCAATATTTTGCTTTAAAGTGAAATCATTTTTGCCTTTATAATTTCCAACACAGTATTTAATAAACAGTAAATTGCTAGCAATTTTCTTTATTAAGCTGTTTCTCTAAGAAACTTCAAACTTATATGCAAGGTTTCATTCAATAGTTTCAATGTTTCTATATATATAACATAAAAGGATTAGATAATGTCAATATTCATCAATAAGAATGTTTCCTGATTTGCTTATTAGTAAACTCACTGAAATAGTATGTCACCTATATGTGTGGGCTATAACAGGAGTGATGTTTGGGTGCCTAGAGAATATTTGGTATATTCTCAAAGGGAAAGAGAATGCTAATCAATGTCGGAGGTAGAAGAGAATTTATTTTAGTGAGAGCAAGGTAAAATAGCTTGGCCATGCCAGTAGTGGGTGTTGAAGAGCAATGAGAAGCATGTTTGTGTTGATGAAGAGAATTCTTATTTTCAAGTAAGTCAAAACAATTTTACACTGAGACAAGTGAGAAACAGTAAATTCAAAAAATTCTATTTTGATAGAGAAATCACAGAAATTGTACTTCTTTTCGATTGTGTGTTGATACTACAGCTGGCCATATTAACTAATGAAACACTGTTATATTTTATTCTATCATAACAAAAGGAATAAAACTGTATGCTTTTTGTGCATTCCAGAGTTACAATTGGAATAGTACATTCTATTACTCACATAAATTCAGTAGTTCTCCTAAAAAGATAACTTTGGAAGAAAATGTCCAAATCTCTGAAGTAAAACTCAAAGTACAATTATTTAGGAGAAAAATTGCAAGTGCAGAATTTTCCTGTGAAAGAAAATGCTCCAAATCATTTTCAAACATTTGATAGAAGTTGTGAATCTCCTTTGTGAATCCTTGAAAAAATGTAATTAAATAGTGAAAGGCATTGAAATTTAGCATTTACTTATGAAAACAAAACTATCCCTTCATATGTATCATGCGTGTATATACCCTAGATCTTGTATTGATGTTAGCACTAATGTAAGAGGCACCATAAACATGAATATTTGATGCAAGCTAGAGAGATAACAAACTGGCAGTATATTGTTATTTAAACTTTGTGACACATGTTGCAAGTGCCAAGATAGGTACAAAATTTTCAAATTATCACCTGGTTTGTTTGCAAGAAGGAAAAGCATCATGCTACTTAGAGGAAATAGTGTGGCAATGTGATTCTAACGTTTACTGTCCACGTAAGAAAAACTCTTCAATCTGTGATGCTGCCACATGTCATTGAAAAAAAATAGATGCCAGCTGTACAGCTGTGTGATAGTGGCCAAAATTAAAAAGAATTCCAGGCTGGAATGCCGTGGCTATTCAAAGGTGCAATCATAGTGGACCATGGCCTCTAATTCCTGGATTCAAGCAATCCTCTTGCCTCAGCCTCCCACTCAAGTGGGACTAAGGCACTAGCCACCATACCCTTAAAAATTTTTAATCTTAGTAACTGAAAACGCTTTTCAGTTTCTTTAGGTCATGTTTTTGTTAAATTTTTAACAGTAACTCATAATTAAATTAGTGAATTTCATGTTCATAGCTCCAGTCTTAAATAGAGCACATATACTACAGTAAAAAGAGAGCACCGTTGCACATTAGTTTTGTTAAATTAATGTATTCTACTTACTTGTCCTAAATATTCAAGTGATGGTTAATTAGCTGTACTCTTATTTTAGGGCACTATCTTCTTGTATTGAAATTGTTACTGTTTACTTAGATGACACTGTTCTTGTAAGCTCCTAATACTCACAAAAGATAAAGAAATATAGAGCACTTAGATGTTGGAAAATCTTACACATTGCATAATATTCAGTTGTATCAATTCAAATGAATATTAACATGAGGCCTATGCGTATTGTTTACCTGACAGTATGCAGTTTTTAGAAACAAAACTGCAAATTTATTTCACATCATTAAAAAATCTTGTGAATTATTACAATAGATGGTCTACAGGTTAAAGTAATATTATATTTACTAAAGAAAGAGTCTTCCAGATTTCTAGGAGTAGTAGGAATTTGGTATTTGAAAATACATGTAATCTGTATGGTGTCTGACAGCTCATGAGCAGTCTCCTAAGTCCTATAACCTTGATTTTGCTTTCCATCTCCTGACTCTGAGTAATACTTCTTCACACATTCTTCAGTAACAAGTAGCTCAAAGGCTCAAAGGTCAATAGAGTTTCCTTTTTGTCTCATGAAAATCCATCAATATTCACTGTGGCTTCAGTCTGTGATTTACTCTTATTTTTCTTCATTAAAAAATTCCTTCCAGGCCGGGCGCGGTGGCTCAAGCCTGTAATCCCAGCACTTTGGGAGGCCGAGATGGGCGGATCACGAGGTCAGGAGATCGAGACCATCCTGGCTAACCCGGTGAAACCCCATCTCTACTAAAAAATACAAAAAAAAAAAAACTAGCCAGGCGAGGTGGCGGGCGCCTGTAGTCCCAGCTACTCGGGAGGCTGAGGCAGGAGAATGGCGTAAACCTGGGAGGTGGAGCTTGCAGTGAGCTGAGATCCGGCCACTGTACTCCAGCCTGGGCGACAGAGTGAGACTCCGTCTCAAAAAAAAAAAAACAAACAAAAAAAATTCCTTCCAGTATTCCATTTCAGGCAAGCTCTAACCCTGGTTCTATTTTGTACTTTCTTTGCTGTTCAACTGACTATGAGGGACAAAACAAAAACAAGCAAACAAAAAACCCCCAAAAACTGACATCTGGATGTGTAGGGACCAATATTTCAGAGTCTACTCTGTATCTTAGGAATCTAAATTTCAAAACCAAAGCACTCATAAATTCCCTTTTGGACTGACATGCTATTTCCATTTTGGTTTGCATATTAAATAACTGTAACTTCGGTATTTCAAAGATGTCATTATACAACAGTTACAATGGCGGTAAAATACTTTTTGCATCTTTTTCTTTCTTGTCTTTTGACACCTTTTCACTTCTACCACCATGGCATGGGTGCACACACACAGACACATAACCCAAATCACTCAATGGATTAGACATGGGGAAAGATCCTTTATGATACATATGATGTGGAAGAGAACAGAAATTCTTGTCATCATCAAACAGTAGTTTTGAGCCGTAAATATATTTTCCATGAGCCTATTGAAATAATTCAGAAAAAGACTAGATGACTAGATTACTTTATGCAGCAGTTTTAAACTATTTTTTTCTTTAGACTTGTTAAACAGTGTTGCATTTTCAGTTGTATTGGTTTTATAAATTGATCCCTGTGGAACTGTATTTCCAAAGGTAGTGTGCCTTCTCTTTCAAACCTGGATTAATACCGCTGAATTCGCCCTTTGATGTTAATAATTAAAAAGAATAAAACCTCCTTGTGGATTTTTCCTTCAATGCAATTTAAGCTTATTTTCTTTGTTAGTAATAGCCATCTGGTAAGATTTACATCAATGATGAAGTCTAGTTGGAGTACATGTTTCATTTTTGCATTGACAAGAATAATGCCTAGTATGTTCCTTAGTCTCTCTGGAATCACCAGGCTCTCTACAAAAAATGTTGTGATTTTCAGTAATTCTATATATGGTGGTATAGTTGGTTTTATTTAATCTAGAAATGTATATTGTGTATGTACTATTTTGAATGGCACTGTGTAGGAATCAAAGCAAATAACACAAGGCTATTTTCTAGTTTCTATAATATATTAGGGAATAGAAGGCAACTGCAAATAACTGTACAAAAATTAAAACATAGAAAATGTTCTAAAATGGCAAAACATATTATAGGAGTACAGCAAAGGAGTTTTTTCATCATTTGCTATTTTATTTCCACATAATAATAGGTAACTAACCCCAAAATATTTGATGTTTATGTATGCAATTTATTTAAAAAACATCCTCTTCAAATCTTACTAATGCTTATCTTCAAAATAGTCTCAGAGCAAGGTTATTCGTAAATTCAACACTTCTGATTTAAGAGAGTATAACTGTTACTTTTACTTGATTATAGCAAATAGTGCAAATAATGTAGACAATCCTAGATACTGTACATAACTTTTGAAAAAATATTATAATATGTGAGATTTAATTTACATAATGTTATGAATTTATGAAAGTAGAAATCACTTGTGTAAATTACAGCCCAGTGAAAATTTATAAACTGCTGGGCCATTCATTTAATTTCCCAATATAGCCTTGAAACTGCTACAGATAACCAGGAAACCAAGAAAACATTAAAAACCTGCAGAAGATTAATAGTAGTACAAGAAACTTTAAGAAACAGAATTTTAGGGACAGCAATCTGGTTGGAGAATGGGTTAGTAGACTTGACTTACGACTGAGTTTATTTGGGAAACCCATTATTTTTCCACAGAATATAGATGATAGGGGGCTGTTGGAGATGGAGGAGACACCATCCTCAAGCCCACCCATGCAGTAACCACTGGATGAATCATTAATTGAATGAGTTTAATGTGTTAAATAAACTAATTTGTTATAATTAATTTTTTGGAACATTTTCCATTGACCTGAACAAATGCTGGATTTACTTACAATGACATTAACTGAGAAAGAACATTTGTTATATTACTGATATATAGTTAATATATGTTTGCTATTCATCCTTAAAAGGATTTTTGTTGCTGTTGTTTGCTTGTTTTGCTTTGTTTTGTTTTGTTTTGTTTTGAGACAGAACGACACCCAGGCTAGAGTGCAGTGGTGTGAGCTTGGCTTACTGCAACCTTCACCTCCCTTAAGAGATCCTCCTACCTCAGCCTCCCAAGTAGCTGGAACTACAGATGTATGCCAGGCTAATTTTTGTATTTTTTGTAGAGACAGGGTTTTGCCATGTTGCCCAGGCTAGGCTCAAGTGATCTTCCCACGTCATCTTCCCAAATCATTGGGATTACAGGCATGAACCACCACGCCCAGGCAAAAGCTGTATTTTTAATGTTTATTTTAAACCTGAACTTTAACAGGATCTCTGACCAATATGATTCATTTTTGATATGCTTATAGTGAATTTGCTATTTAGATGAATTCTGCTTTAGGGAGTATAGGTATATTAATTTGTTAGGAATGGCATAACAAAATGTTACAGATACTGGGTGGTTTAAACAACAGAGATTTCTCACAGTTCTGGAGGCTGGAAGTCTAAGACCAAGGTGTCCGTAAGGTTGGTTTCTCTTGAGGCCTCTTTCTTTGACTTGCAGATGACTCTCCTTTCAACATGTTCTTGCATGGCATTTTCTTCGTATGTGTGCATCCCTGGTGTCACTAAATGTCCTAATCTCCTCTTATGAAGATACCAATCATATTGAATTAGGGCCCACCCTTATCACCTCTTTAACATTATTTACCTCTTTAAAGGCCTTGTCTCCAAGTATAGTCACACTGGGAGATAGATATCTGAATTTTGTAGGAGCATGATTCAGTCCATAACAGAAAGTCACAAGGGTTTAGATTTCTGGAAAAATTAGAAACTCTAAAACATACCCTGAGTAACCAGGGGAATAGCATATGCTGTTCAGACTCTTGGTCTGATATTTACTGACTGTGTTACCCATCAGCAATGACAGCAACTGCTTGAGTCAGGAGACTGGAAATCATTCTTAACTCTTCATTCTTCCATTGTTTCATGAATTGCCTGGGAGAATAAGATTTGTTCTCTCTCCTAAATATCTGTCCAACCTATTGACTTTTCTCCAGTCTCAATATGAATAGGTTAGCTTTTCTCTTGGCTAGCTACTACAGAAACTTCCTAATACCATTTCCGTAATTGTCATATTTTTAACTCCTTTCAATTCATCTCAAATTCAACCTTCTGAGTGATTTTGCATAAACATTTCAGTGACTTCCCATTGACCACAGAATTTGGTCAAATTCCCTACATGATTTGATAGAGCTCCCTGCTACTTACGTACCCCTGCCTTCTGTCTACTTCTCCACCCTTGTCTTTTCTCACTCATCTCTTACCCTCCATCCTTTGGCCAGACTAAGCTTGTATTCCCTGAGAAAGGCTATGTTATCTCTTGGCTCTGATATGCAGCACATGCTGAAATTTTAGCCCAGAACCCTTTCTGCCAAGAATCTTATTCATATTTAAGGTTTCAGTTTAAATATAACTTTTTATAGGCACCTTTATTGACCCCCAAATCTGGTTGAGATATTCTTTTAAGGTGCCACAAAAAAGCTTGAAAAAATATTTAATTAATTCACACTTCTCCCATGGTAACATTTCTCTCATTACATTGGGATTACATTTTTACCAGTATATATTTACTACGAAAATCTAAGTTTCTTAAGAAATAGGAATCTGTCCTGCTCATCACTCTAATCTAAGCACTAGTGTAAAGTCTGGCACAAGACAGATGTTTAACAGGACTGAAGTGACTGAATATATGATTAGATTAGAGAATCTCTTTTAACATATATCAATTTTTATTAGGTTAGGGATTAATGGCAGGGTGAGTATTCCCAAATTGTGTTTTCCTTCATTATATTTCTTTTGCTGTCTTCCATTATTTTCATCTCTATGTCTACACTTTTCTATACTTGAGAGTTTTCTGTATTTTTGATCCTAAGAATCAGGTCACTTGTATTTTTTTTCACCTTGCATAGTACAAAGAAAAGCTGGAAAGATCCTGGTCTGTTGTATAAACTGACTACTGGGATGAATTGAAAACCGAAGCACAGTGACCAAATTAACAGAGAGGAAGAGAGTAAAAGGACAGAGCTGTGACACAGTGAATGCTTCAGGGCAGCCGAGCTGCAGCCATCAAGTTTCTGACAGATAACAGAACTGGTAGCTATCATTACTAGATTGTTTTCCAAAGACGGTTGGTGCTGCAGCAGTATGTGTATGCGAGCATTTTAAGAGAAAAAAGATGTCCACCCAAACATCAGTGTGGTAAATTGTATGTGTCAATGAATTGCTTTATTCTCCAAACAATGAAACTGAAATGTGATTGAAAATGAGTGAAGCATGAAAAAGGGACTCATGTATAAAACACTCCCAGAAGAAAGAATGCCTGCGTAATGACTATGCTAAAAAATGTATCGTTTCTAAATATGTGCTATCAGTTTCACCGGGAATTAGATCCAAGTTTGAAAACATTTAGTCAAATAAAAAATTTCAAAATAAAATCACCCTTTAATTTTGATAGAGGCTTTGATTGTATGATTCCTATGAGAAATTCTTGTAGTCTTTATTCACTGTTTCATGTGTACACAGTGAAAGATTTAATATAGAAACCTTTATAATATATTACTATTACATTCCTTGAAATAAAGTATATATTGAACATACCAAGTTATCTGTAGATTATGAGTAAATATTCTAGAAAATCATATTTACAAATCATGCTGCTTCAGTGGGTATAAAGAAACTACTTTGTTGCCAGATAAAGGAAATTTACCTTTTGGACAATGTGGACAGTGGTAATGACCTGTTATTGGAATTTTACTCCTAGAAATGAAATTCTTTGGTAAATAACACACAAATAATAAAAGAATATATTTTCCATATTACAAATAATAGACCAACAGTTAAAATATTTTCTCAAAGAACTAGAACACTACCAGGGGTAGGATTAAGGTTGCCTTCTGTCTCTTGCAATTTTATAACTATTTTGAAATCAGTAATTATACAAACATTTATTGAGTATCATGATGTCTAGGGCTGCGTTGGGTAATGGAGATACAAAAGTATAGATACTAGATATTATTCTTGCCTTCAACTTGCTCATAGCTCCTTGGAATGCTCACAATATTTCTCTCTAATGTGATCTTTAAAAATTTTAAATCTTAGCACGCTACTTCCTTGTTTAAAACCTTTAATGCTTTCCCTTTTCAGCTAGAATAAATGAAGGCTAGAAATAATGATTCACAAGATTTCAGCTGGTCTTGTTTAAGTTTCTTGTCTCTCCCCTCATTCTTCTCTTCTCTCACCTGGAACACCACTTTTTGAGATCTTTGAATGATTCACTCTTTCTTGTGATGTCATTCGGTGTTCATATGTCCTTTTCTCAGCAAGCCTCTCTCTAACCAAAATATTTTAAAACCCCTCCCCAGTCCACAACCCTAAGTCAGTCTCCATCCCTTACACAGCTTAATATTCTTTATGGCTCTTGGCACTCTCTGAAATATTTGTTTACCTAAAAAATATCCAAATAGAATTAAGTACCATGGAGAAAAGACTGTTTTTGACAACTGCTGAATTCGTATCACGTTAAAAATAAGTTTGTGGTCCACAGCGGTACTTGGTGAGTTTGTGCTACATGAATGAATGAAGTTCTGGAAAGGCCTTGGCTGTTCAACATATGATGTCACTATCTCCACGTATCAGAAGTTTCTGCACAACCAGAATGGCAAAGGAGGTTTAGGAAGTCAATCAAAATGCTTTTGTAAAATGTGTTTTCCAATTTCCCATTCAATACATGTTCCTAAAGTATAATTTGGAACTTAGATGCAGAAAGAGATACAGATTTTCTCCTCAAATGAGACCTCAATACCAAAAGACTCATGTTACATGCCAATTTTCTCATGGACTTACATGTTAGATGTAGTCTTTGACATTTTTTTCCTGAAAATGCATATATACATAAAATTTGATTTTAAAATCGATGTTTAGAAAAAAAACATTAACTGTAAAAAAATTAGAAAGTTTTGGTAAATATATTAACATTAAAAATAATATATATATTATAAAGCTGTGTTTTTATGTAAGGATTTCTTAAAATAGAATGTTATTATAATAGGTATATGTGTTGTAAAATAAAAGTGGAACTTCAGGTTATCTTAAAACATGACTAGGTTTCACACTTTATAAACGCTTTACTACAGTATGCCAAGAAAGATAGTTTGGACTAAATGTATACACATGTTAGGCACTGCATCATACACCATTTAAACTGCTTCAACTGTATCTGTCTTATTTTAAAGACTGCACTTGCAAATACAGAGGGTATATTGAGAATGTTTATTATCTACCAATTTCCTTTTTTGCTTGAGAGACAGTACTCAATATGATAAATTACCTTCCTGGTAGAAAATCCATTCCAGAAAAGCCCTCTGAAGTGAATACCTGTTAAAGTAGGAGATCTTTAAAATGAATACATTTTATAATGAGAAAATGAAATTGAAAAATGAAGTACTGAAATAAAATGCCTGATGCTTGTAGAAAAAAATGACATCTGGTAACAAGTAAAATTTACCTGTTAAGCCACGTCTCATTAAATACATGTATAGAACAGGAGAGGTGATAGGAAATAACCAGTGTCATGCTCAGGATATATTTGTGCTATATGTACTTGCGCTATTTTAATTCACATAATTAAACTATACTGTTGTAGAGCACTTTAAGTTAATGTTAAACATCTGATACTGTAAACTAAGTTTATGAGAGGACATGATTCATGGGTGAAAATTTTTGAGTTGTACCATTGAGCAATGTTCAGATTGAATTATTTCCATTTTCTGTCTACCCTTGGGGTTCCTCAGCACAAATATTGTTGAAGAACATGCCTCAGTGGTATTTCCTTATGCATACATGCTTTTCTGGGTGAATAAACACATTCTACTCATAAAATATACAGTAAACAAATTGCTTCAGTGTAAACTTCTCTCATTCCCTTCCTCTTTCCCTCCCTACCTCTTCCTCTGCCTTCTCTCCATGGCTCTGTCTCTCTCCTCCCAGGGAAATTTTGCTTTTGACAAGTAACTTTTAAAGTGACTCAGTGGCTGTTTTCTTATTTGAGTCTCAGGTCATATGCAGTGGAGTTTGTCAGAAGAAAGCTGCTCCTGATCCGCTGTAATAAGAGAAGCTCTACTAACTTGAAGTTTGTAACATAAAAGCACTCTAGGAAGGATGAAATGGCAGCTGGGAACAGCACTTTAGGCACCGGAAGCAATCCAGCAGCTGTTGGGGGATAGCATTCCTCTTATAGACGTCCATGTGATTTTCTCAGCCAGGGACACATCTGCAGGGCATTATGAATCTGCCAGAAGATTAAAAAATTCATTTACACTTTTTGAAATATCTGAGGGAACTATTTGAAGTGTTAGAGTCTTTTGTAGCTTTTACAAGGAGGCCTTTATGGAAGCAAAAAATGTCATGTAGTGGAAAGACTAGATTTAAATTAAAAAATTTTTAAACAGTTTATATTTTAGGACCATGATAGTAAATTTTAAAAAGTGAAAAGAAGGTAACATTGTATGAGCTAAAAATGGTTATTGGTAAAATATTATCGATGTTCTAAGTCATTATAATTTATATATTAATTTCTCTCTATATATCTAAACACACACATATATGCATGCACATATAGTTTCTAAAATATTACACACCTAAGACATTCTGCACAAATGAACATAATTATGTAAATGATATTTATAGACGGCTTTTATATTTGCCAACAAAACCTATTTAATGTTAATGTGGAACTTCAAAACTGAAAGATATTATTGGGCAAATGTTTTTAGTAGAGACTGGAAGAACTGAGTTTTAGAAAATTTGTCTTTGGCGCTCCAAAATTACCACAGCAATTGAATGCAGTACTTCTATTTCTAAGTTAACACAATGCCAAACACAGTGCCTAATGCATAATAGTTCTCTTTTATTACACAGAAGAGTGTTATTTTAAATGTTAAACATTTTAACATGTAATTTTAATTGTCAAAATTATAATATGAAGAATATTATTTAGTAACATTAATTATGTAAAATTGGAGAAATATATGAAAATACTTGAAAATTAATTCAAATGGCATGTGGCTTTTGATACGATGTGATGGGATCCATCATATTCTTGGGGCAAGATAGATAAGAAGCCAACAGTTTACTACTTAATGCCTATGTATTAGAAGTTCAAGAATAAACAAGAAGTGGAGCTCACCTGCCCCAAAGGAAGGTCATGATCCATTGTTCAATTTCTCCACAAGAGCCATTTCTCAGTCCCAGAGCTCATGGACTGAGCTGCAGTGATCTCCTGAGCTCCTCTAAAGAAGGACCGATGACCATTTATTTGGGTAGCTACACATTTGGGAAAGGAGAATACCAGGGTTTTAGAGGATTCTTGGATGCAGAATCTGAGTTGGCACTGATATTTAAGGATCTAAAGTGTCCTCCCTGTTAAACTCAGAATTATAAGATCAAGTTATAAACAGAGCTCAGGTCCACCTTAAAGTGGGTCCACTGGATTTATATTGGCAGAACCTTCACACTTTTTCCTTGATCTGTGGAGTGAGAGCTAGAAGGAAAGTGAGAAGGAAGCTCCTGAAACTTTACCTTCTTCTTCAAAATACTTAATCAAGAAGCACTGGTCAGTCACTAGTTAACAGAGACATGAGGTCAAGTTTGCAAGGCAATTTATATCCCTAACTTCTCTATGAAATTAGGCTGAAGCTACTTTCTGGCTGATACCACATATTCTTGTTATGTTTTTTTCCTCTCCTTTATCCACTTCCATTGCACCGCTTGGCCTGAAAACACTTCAATAAATCATTTGAAAGTTACCCTTGACTCAGGCTCTTCCTGAGGGAACGAGATCTATGACGTTTGAAATAGCGCCCTCCACTCTCTACCTCTTTTGTTCTTTATCCTCTTACCCGTTTTATTTTTACATAGCTCAAAAGTACTTCATATTATAGTTCTAAGTAGCTATTTTTAAATTTATCTAAATGGACTCCTCCCCTCATTAGATTGTAAGTTATTCTGAGTATAGGTACTTTGTATTGTTCACTACGTTAGCCCTCCAAGAACAGAACCTAAACAATACTCAATATTAAAAAAAGACAAATGAATAGATGAGTAATTAAACGACTTGAAAGCGCACATTTTCATTTACTTTTTAATTTTGTTGTTCTTTAGCATTATAAGTAGTTCACTAAGTTACTCCTAAGGAAAATTCAGTTGCTCAACTTAACAAGTTGTTTTTTTTTTCTAATCCTATTGCATATGTAGATTCAAAGAGAATCAATAAAATATTTTGAATTAAATTAGATAAACTCTAAGTCAGAATTAGGGGGTTTATATAAACACACATGTAACTTTAGGTTTATACTTAAATTATTTTTCTATATTCACAAAATGGGTTATTTCTTTTTTATGTTGCTAATTTATGTCTTCAGTATTCTAGCCTTACATGCTACAATTTACCTCCTTTTGGAAACATACCATGTTCTGAATTGTTCCCTACTGGTTAATAGTCATTTTATAAATGGAATAGTATAATCTTTAACTATCCCAAGATGCCATCAATTTTAAACATTTCAACCTTTTACACATTTAAGTTTCTGAAACTCAGTGTAAGATGGTGGATACATTTTACTATACTCAGTAAATCATAAAACTCCAATAATTTTTGGAATCAAATAGATTTTTGAATTCATTGTAGTTT
Source organism: Papio anubis (assembly GCF_008728515.1). Lineage (NCBI taxonomy): Eukaryota > Metazoa > Chordata > Mammalia > Primates > Cercopithecidae > Papio > Papio anubis. Next base: position 106,560,140 of record NC_044978.1, read on the forward strand.
GTATAGCAAGATTATCTTATATAAAGATTTCCTTTTTTCACTTAAACTAATTGATTGAATTATTTCTCTACATATTTTATAGTAAGTGGTCTTTAAAATAGAGTGAGATAACTTTAAAATATGGTGTATTAAATCAAGAAGATGGCATATATTAAGAGAAAGTAGACACTCTGAGTTTATCTCAAGCTGTTATGCATATTATAAAGCTTAAAGATTTAAGAAATGAAACAGTATTACTCAATGGGAGTGTGGAGGCAATAAGAACATGAACTAAACAATTCAGAATTTTTAAAGGTACCACTAAACAATCAAGTCCAATAGTAGAGGCATTAGAACTAATTTGGCATCCTAACTCTGCTATTATCTAGCTATGTGACCTGGGATATAAGTAATGCCATCTATAAAGTGATTTTATTTGGTCAATGCTGCATGAATGATTTTATATATAAATTTCTATTGTGTTTTACTTCACCTCATTCTTCCCCGTAACCGCATGCAAGTGCCCATTTGAGTCACAAGGTCATGTTAGTAAAGCTGGTGAATAGAAACTGTACATGCTTGACTCTTAAGTCACAGTCCACGGGTAAAATTAGGAGTTCTGGAAGAATACTTTTTGTGTAAGTTGTCCCCATACTATAAGAGATTGAAACTCTGGGCTGAGGTTTAGACATGAGAATGACAGGAAGTCAAAGTAGACCACAGTGAATGAAGAGACTTTGTGCTCTGACTTGTGAACCCTGAGCCTTAGCATCCAAGTTTGGGAGAATAAAACACAGATATGTCAACCCTAAGCCTTAGCATCCAAGTTTGGGAGAATAAAATCTCAGATAAGTTTGGGCATCTGAAAGTATAAAGGAGGCCATGCTCTCCAGAAGTGTCTGTTAAACCTAAAAATGGCAGCCTTGCAAATGCTCTGGGGTGTCACTGTGGCAAGAGAGCAAGAGAAGATAGATGGTTATCAGAGTTGGATGTAAGATAATTATATAGTTTAGTTTGCCCAGGACATTTCTGATTTACATCTGCTTTTCAGTAACATTTATCCATGACAACATGTCCTAGTTTTGGTTGATAAATTAGATAATCGCTCAAGTTCTAAGTGGCAAATGGGATTTGAAGTAGCCCTATCAAGTTCCCTATAGCCCTCAAGGTGGATAAAAATGTGGCTTCTTTCTATTGTGCTTCAGTAAATTAAAGGAGACAAAACAGTTGAAAGAGGCATACATATGTAGAACATATCTCAAAATAATAAGAGTTGTTTATGACAATCCCACAGCCAATATCATACTGAATGGGCAAAAGCTGGAAGCATTCCCTTTGAAAACCAGCACAAGACAATCTCTCTCACCACTCCTCTCTCACCACTCCTATTCAACATAGTATTGGAAGTTCTGGCCAGGGCAATCAGGCAGGAGAAAAAAATAAAGGGTATTCAAATAGGAAGAGAGAAAGTCAAATTGTTTCTGTTTGCAGATGACATGATTGTACATTTAGAAAACCCCACTGCCTCAGACCAAAAACCCCTTAAGCTGATAAGCAACTTCAGCAAAGTCTCAGGATACAAAATCAATGTGCAAAAATCACAAGCATTCCTATACACCAATAATAGACAAACAGAGAGTCAAATCATGAGTGAACTCCTGACCACAATTGCTACCAAGAGAATAAAATACCTAGGGCTACAACTTATAAGGGATGTGAAGGACCTCTTCAAGGGGAACTACAAATCACTGTTCAAGGAAATAAGAGAGGACACAGACAAATGGAAAAACATTCCATGCTCATGGATAGGAAGAATCAATATCGTGAAAATGGCCATACTGCCCAAGTAATATATAGACTCAAAGCTATTCCCATAAAGCTGCCACTGCCTTTCTTCACAGAATTAGAAAAAAAACTACTTTAAATTTCATATGGAACCAAGAAAGAGCTCATATAGCCAAGAAAATTCTAAGCATAAAGAACAAAGCTGGAGGCATCATGCTACTTGACTTCAGACTATGCTACAAGACCATAGTAATCAAAACAGCATGGCACTGGTACCAAAACAGATATATAGACCAATGGAACAGAACAGAAACCTCAGAAATAACACCACACATCTACAACTATCTGATTTTTGACCAACCTAACAAAATGAAGCAATGGGGAAAGGATTCCCTATTTAATAAATGGTGTTGGGAAAACTGGCTAGTCATATGCAGAAAACTGAAACTGGACCCCTTCCTTACACTTTGCACAAAAATTAACTCAAGATGGATTAAAGACTTAAATGTAAGACCTAAAACCATAAAAACCCTGGAAGAAACCTAGGCAATTCCATTTGGGACATAGGCATGGGCAAATACTTCATGACTGAAACACCAAAAACAATGGCAACAAAAGCCAAAATTGACAAATGGGATCTAATTAAACAAAAGAACTTCTGCACAGCAAAAGAAACTCTCATCAGAGTGAACAGGCAACCTACAGAATGGGAGAAAATTTTTGCAATCTATCCATCTGATAAAGGGCTAATCCAGAATCTACAAAGAACTTAAACACATTTACAAAAAAAAAAACCAACCCCATCAAAAGGTGGGCGAAGGATATGAACAGACACTTCTCAAAAGAAGACATTTATGTGGTCAGGAAACATGAAAAAAAGTCCATCACCACTGGTCATTAGAGAAATGCCAATCAAAACCACAATGAGATACCATCTCACGCCAGTTAGAATGGCGATCATTAAAAAGTCAGGAAACAACAGATGCTGAAGAGGATGTAGAGAAATAGGAACACTTTTACACTGTTGGTGGGACTGTAAATTAGTTCAACCACTGTGGAAGACAGTGTGGTGATTCCTCAATGATCAGAACCAGAAATACCTGTTTTTCATAAACAGCTCTTATTGAGATATGTTCTACATATGTATGCCTCTTTCAACTGTTTTGTCTCCTTTAATTTACTGAAGTACAATGGAATGAAACCACATTTTTATCCACTTTGAGTGCTATAGGGAACTTGATAGAGCTACTTCAAATATTTGACCCAGCAATCCCATTACTAGCTATATATCCAAAGGATTGTAAATCTTTCTACTATAAAGACACATGCACATGTATGTTTATTGCAGCACTATTCACAATAGCAAAGACTTGGAACCAACCCAAATGCCCATCAATGACAGCCCGGATAAGGAAAATGTGGCACATACACACCATGGAATACTATCCAGTCATAAAAAGAATGAGTTCATGTCCTTTGCTGGGACATGGATGAAGCTGGAAACCATCATTCTCAGCAAACTAACACAGAAACACAAAACCAAATGCCGCATGTTCTCACTCATAAGTGGGAGTTGAACAATGGAACACATGGACACAGGGAGGGGAACATCACACACTGGGGCCTGTCAGTCGGGGGAGGCAAGGGGAGGGATAGCATTAGGAGAAATACCTAATGTAGATGACAGGTTGATGGGTGCAGCAAACCACCAGGCACGTATATACCTATGTAACAAACCTGCACGTTCTGCACATGTATTCTAGAACTTAAAGTATAATAATAATGATAATGATAATAATAACGAATCCCTGGATGCAAAAAGCTATAGAGGGTACTAACCTAAATTAAAGTTACTATACCTGAAATGACAGTGTTTATCTGAGATTTAGTAAGATCATGGTTTTGATGATTACTTGAAATAAAAGTTTGAGACAAAAACTAAGTTCAGTTGTAGTAAAAAATAAAAAAAATAAAATATAGATTGAGAAATGTGTATGCACTGCAAGTGTTTTTCAAACTATTCTCTGAAGAGCTCTACAGGTCTAGGCCCTCAGAATGACATCAAGGGCAAAGGGGTGACTTGGGTGAGAGATCTGAGCTCGTCACCCCTTGCTTAACCAGTTTGATTCTGTTCCTACTTATTCTAAATATTTTAATTAAAGAAAATATTTTACTACTAAAATAAAACAATTGATTTCATTTTTTACTGTTCTATTTTTCTCACAGTCCATAAGTGACACAAGTTCTACTGCTTCTGTTTTCAAAAATACATCCAGACTCTGATCATTTCCTACTAGCCCCTCTGTTAGCTACCATGTTCCAAACCATTATCATTCCTTACTTACATTATTGCAATAACCTCCCAGTTGGTCTTCTTTGATACTCTTGTTACCATACAGTCTATTCTCAACAGAACAGCCTGAATAATGGTTTTAAAAAGATAAGTCAAGACAGTTCACTTTCGTGCTTATGACTCTTCAATGATACCTGATCACTTAGGCCCTCTCTGGCTTGCTCCATAATGATATCACAAGCACCCGTGTGAGCTGTCCCCTTCTACATACTCTGGTCTCATCCCTTTCCAAGTTTCTTTTGCTTTCTCTGCATTACCTGTCCTCTGGACATCTTTGCTGTTTGCACAAACATGCTAATCATGCTTCCATTTCGGGACTTTTGCATTTCATGTTTGCTATTAGACTAACCTCTCCTTGCTCCAGAGTAGGCACTCAAAAATAAGTTTAATTACCATTAGACCACGTGATTTCTAAGAATACTTTTATAACTTAACGTCTGTAATTATAAGAAATTCTTGCTTTGGAATACCTGAAATTGAACCAGATGCTTTTTTCAAACACTGTAAATATATATGATGGACTCTGTTTCCATTTTGGTGCTAAAGTGTCAATTTCAAAATTGTCTATTTTGTCTCTTGATAGGGAAATACTGGACAATTGATGCCAATACCAAAAAAGCTACAAATAGTTTGCATTCAACTGCCAATATTTGTAGGGGAAGGATACCACTGCTAACTTACATTATGTAGCAAATAATTTAATAATTGTACTGCTGTTAAAATTTACAAACTTTGTAATTTTCATCATAATAAATTCGAAGATTACTGTCTTATGTTTATGATACCGAATTCATTCCCATACATTTTACTTATTTAGGTGTTATTTATTACAATTGGCTTTCACATCATGCCAAAATATTACCGTTCAAAATTGTTCAGCAGCTATATGTTATTCCTAGAAACAGGCACTTAAATGTTAATTTGTCAAGAAACTCATGTTCTATTGGTCAAGTCAGTTAACTTTTTGAGGACTCAATTACTTTATTTTCTTTAAATGGTAAGCAGCCACAAAAATAGTCCCAGTGATCTTCCCCTCCCAGCATGAATGCCCTTGTATAATCCTGTCCCCTTGACTGTGAGCTGGACTTAAATGAATTTATTTCTGAGGAATGGAATATAAGAAAAAGTGTTGGGTAGGCAATTCTGATATTAGGCATGATAAACTCTATGACTTCTGTCTTAAGTGTTTCTCTCAATTTTTATTATATTTGCTTATTCTGGGAGAAGTCAGTTTTCATGTCCTAAAGCAGCCTGTGGAGAGTCCCACATGAGTGAACTTGGAAGCAGATATGAACCCTGTCAACAGGTATATGAGTGAGTTTGGACATAGATCCTTGAGAACGAAGAGCCGTGTAAGTGGATTTAGAAGCGATCCTCTCTTCATTGACCGTTGAGATGGCAGCACCTGTCTTAGTCAATTTGAGCTGTTATAACAAAATACCATAAACCAAGTGGCTTATAAACAACATAAATTTATTTGTCACAGTTCTGGAGGCTAGAAGTCCAAGAGAAGGGTGCCAGCATGGTCAGGCTTTGGTGAGAGTTCTCTTCTGGGTTGCAGACTGCCAATTTCTTGTTGTATCCTCACATGGAGGAGAGCAGAGAGGAGACACAAGCTCTCTGTGACTCATAACTCGTATAAGGGCACAATACCCATTTGTATTAGTCTGTTTTCATATAAGCATTAGTCCTTTCATAAGGGCTCCATCCTTATGACCATACCATATCCTAATTACTTCACAAAGGCCACACTTTCTAAAACCATCACACTGGGAAGGGAGTAAAGTTTCAACAAAGGAATTTTGGAGGAACACAAACGTCCAGTCTATAACACACCTGATGTCATATGGTTGCAGCCTCATGAGAAATACTGAGACATAAACACCCAGTTAAGCCATTTTCGAATCTCTAACTCTCAGAATGTATGAAATATTAAATGATTGTTGTATCATATGTATGAATATCCCATCTAGGAATATGTTACCTAAGGATGACATTATTGATTACTGTACGATTCTTTCTTGTGTCTCTGAAATCTCTCCTTGCTTTTCTAACTATAATCAGACTAGAAAATAGAAATTGCCATTTTCACCAGACTATAAAAATAGTGAACTTGAGAAGATATGTGATTTTGCATTGTGATAAATCTGTTAAATGGCTAAATTAGCATATAAAATATGTTTAACATATGCAAAATTTTCCTAAAATCTCTAGTCTTTTAAAAAAGTGAATTTCTTAAATCATTTGCCCAACTTTAGTCTGAAGTGGTAAAATTAAGACAACCAAGTTAGAGTGACTGCTCTAGCTCTCTTGCATAAGAAGGTCACTTAAAGGAGACTTGGTTCAATTTAGATCTAGGCTGCCTCAAAAGGACAGCAGTAGACAGGCTGGTCAGAAGGCAGCAGCCTTGATCTTCATGACTCTTGTCCTTACATTTCCAGCTTACACCAATGCCCTTTGAAATAGCATGCTTTGATCTGTCTGGTCCATCCACATTGCTACAGTTTTAATTGGTCAAAGTCCCTTGATGTCAATCCCTCGCTTATGGCCTTGCTATATTATGGCTCTCATACCAGGAACCTCTAGCATCACTGATCCTTTTATTTGTATAAAAAGAGAAATCTTTCAACATTATTTATATAACTAGCACCTTCATGGGTCAAAGCACTAGCTTGTAACATCAGCTTTCTTCCAATCTTTTAAAGCCTTTATGTGATTACAGGAGCTTCAGTATTTTCATCCTTACCACTTTCTCATAGTTAAACTTCAATATGGATTTATATACATGGATACATGCAAATACATACGCTGAGACACACATGCATATAAATATGAGAATTTTCTTCTTGTTTCTAGCTGTAATCAGTGTAATAATTATCTGACAGTTCATAAAATAAGTAATTTTTTTTTTACTATATAACAGATGACATCTTACATTAAAGTCTACATAAGGAGCAACTTAACTATAGACTAAAATTAATCGGTTCTGTTTTTTTGTCCCTATTGAAATCTGTAATAAAATGTTTTGTCTAGTTACACATACATACACACACACCTACACACACATTTCTCCTTGGAGGACATTTAGCAGCAACTATCTTCTATTTGTTCCGGCATTTTCATAAGCAAATCATCTTTAGAGTTCTTCAGTGGTAGTCTCCAAAGCGCATTTCTTGGATTATTGTTTTGTTGGGCGTTGACTTACTATATACTAATAATCCTCAGGTTATGTATGTTTGGAAAATACACAGTTAAAAAAGGGAAATAGATTCCATTATTTCAGGGAATACCAGATGTTAATAGATTTTTATTAAATAGATGTAAGCCTGTTAAAATTAATATAAACCTATTAAAATTTAATTATTAATGTGCAATAGAAACTATGGGATACCATATTATTCAAATGAAATGATAAAGAACATTTAGGAGAACTAAAAAACAATTCTAGAAGAGACATTTAAAGCCAAAGTAGGTCGCTCATGGTCAGCATCATTTAGCTATTTAGAAACTGGAAGTCAGTTTTGGGTGAGGCACCTCAATGAGCATCTAGCTATTATTCATCAGGAGCCTTAGGATGGGAGCCAGGTTTTACTTAAACACTTTTAAATTACATAGAGACATGCATGTCTTACAAAAATGAGATATTGGTGTATTAAAATACTTCCTTACAGGCCGGGCGCGGTGGCTCAAGCCTGTAATCCCAGCACTTTGGGAGGCCGAGGTGGGCGGATCACGAGGTCAGGAGATCGAGACCATCCTGGCTAACACGGTGAAACCCCGTCTCTACTAAAAAGTACAAAAAACTAGCTGGGCGAGGTGGCGGGCACCTGTAGTCCCAGCTACTCGGGAGGCTGAGGCAGGAGAATGGCGTGAACCCGGGAGGCGGAGCTTGCAGTGAGCTGAGATCACACCACTGCACTCCAGGCTGGGCGACAGAGCGAGACTCCATCTCAAAAAAAAAAAAAAAAAAAAAATACTTCCTTACATAACAATATTTTATCATAGAAGTCCACTTGATAATATAAGATTCCTTGATGAATTGATTCTTGTGGTGAATATTAATATACACACAAAGGATGATCAGTAAATACTTGTCTAATAAAAATGACCAGAGTCCTGAGAGGGTCCCACATTCCTTTCTCTGTTGATCTTCTCTCTTAAATATTTCTCTAGTCTTAGCACCATCTCCTTTGGCCAAGTTCATGTCTTTATTTCCCACCTTTAAAATTTATTTTTATTTCCAACCTAGACTGTTTTTCCTATGTAATTTTGCATGCAGCTTTATTCTCTACATTGCATTTTCTACTTTGTCACCAGAATTTTTTTAGTGCAAATGTGATTATGTTGCTTTCACGTTTATTTGCAGTGGCTCTGTGCACCTACAGGGTGCAGTCCAAACTCATATGTTGAACGCATATGTTTATAGTTCAGCTATTTCATGACTTTATGCTTTCACACCTGCTCTCCTGACACCTCAAATGCCCTCTTCAGTTCAGTAGTTCCAGGTTCCTAGGACTACTTTTAAGAAGTCAAGGTTTCTAGAAACATAAAGAGGGAAACATTCTTTAAGACATACATTGAGCCTTTTAACATGCTTGCTTTAAAAATGAGCCTATATTTAAATTCTTAAGAACATTTTTATGTTCTCTTTTGTTCTTTGAAACAACTTTAAACATTCTCAACAAATTTGAATTATGAATAGTTCTCATAGTTCTAGGAAATAAAATGAAAATGTTATTAAGCATTTCTCCCTCCTAAGGGACATGGGAGAACTAGAGGGGAGTAAGGACCACAATAGTTTAATGAGGACATGAAATGTGAAATGCTAAGTTAAATAGTTCTTAAGAATAATTATGACTAACATAGTATGTTTTCTTTCTTTTTTTTATAGTATGTTTTCAACTGATATTTTATTGTGATGTAAATCCTTCAACCACTTTCTCACTTAAATATTAAAGTATGCTTTTAATATATTTCCCGAAAGGCTTGCATTTAAGCTATGTTCTAAAAGGACTTTCCAGATCTGAAGTTACACAAAACAATTACCCTCATCAATCAGGAAAAACAAGAAACAAACAACAAAGCAAAAAACAAACAAACAAACAAAAAAAAAAACCAAGCAAAAAGCAATGATTTTATAGTGGCAGCACCACCTCCTGATACCTTATTTTCCCACTTAGTCACCACAACACAGATCCATTTCTCCTGAGCTGATTAAAATATCTATACGTGTAGTATTCTTGAATGAATTAATCAAGAAGAGGGGTAATGGCACATACAGAAAGACTATTTCGTAATATAAGAATGTCAGTCACTGAGAGGCACTTATAGAGACTTCACCGTATTAAGTGAATGTGAATCCTCAGTTACATCAGTCAAAGATGCTAAATCAGGCAGTGGTTACTTCTGATTTCTTGGGAAGACAAGATCAGGGAGCATTGGCAGTCACTTCAGACAGACTTGCTTGGCCTGTCTTCTCTAAAGTGGGGCATCCTTCAGGGCTGCATTTCTACGTGCTTCCCCTCAAAATTATAATAAAACACTAGGTGCTGTTTTTACATGCAATGAAATGTTTGAGCTCCTTTCAGCTGGAACTTCCATCTTCCAGTAATCCACCAAAATGATAAACACAAAAAGAAAGAAGAAAGATACCCATTATATGTTCTCTAGGCATTCTAGAAAACTTGGAATTTTTCCCTCGGTCATATACCTATGAGTGTACAAGAAAAGAAATCTTGTAGACATCAAGGGAATGGCACTGATCAGAAAGAAATGCCAGCAAATGTTACCATGACAAAACTAGAAGAGTCTACAGTGTTACCCAGGATGCTGTTGTCATCTTGGTAAATAAGCAAGTTAAAGCCAAGACTCTTGCCAAGAGAACTAATGTAGGTATTGGCTGTATTAAGCACTCTAAGAGCTAGGAGAGTTTTCTAAAATGAGTGAAGGAAAATCAGAAAAAGAAGGAAGCCAAATAGAAAGATACCCAGGTTGACCTGAAGAATCAGCCTGCTCCACCCTGAGAAACACACTTTGAGAATCAGTTGAAAGAGGCTTAAGCTGTTGGAATCTATTCTCTAAGAACTCATGGCATAACAGTGTAAATAAAATGCATAAAATAACAAGTTTTGGATTCCAAAGTTAGCCCTTTTATTTTTCTCTTAATTAAATGGAAGTGTGGTGTCCCCTCCCCCAAAAGAGCATTTAAAGCAAACTTTGTGTCCTAATTCATTGGGTGATGTCCTTCATGTTAAAATTTAGTGCCATTCTTGCTGGAAAAGAAAGTTTGAGCTAATTTCTGGTCTCCATAAAGCAATATGATTCAAACATAGAACAATATGCTTCTGCTTTCCATAGAAAGAGCAAAATGATTTCAAGAAAACTCTATCACTTTGCTCTCCCATAGGTTATCCAGAGATAACCTTTTTTTTTTTTTTTTTTTGTCAGATCTTTGTGTATTTCTCGCTCATTAATTTTGTATTAACATCCATTTTTCCCCACTACCCTCTCCACTTCTAATTTTTCTTTAGATCAGCATCACTCCTATATTATTTACCCACTCCCGGAGGTAAGGAAAAGTGTTAAGGAAACACAATTGGAGAGATTAAAAGGATAAACTGAAGAGCTAGGGGCAAGGGTAAAAAGCTAAGAGGTATAATGGGGACCAAATTGTGGAGGCAGAGATAAATACTTTTCTTCCTGAAGGTAACAAAATTCAATTAACCAATTAGTAATTTTTTGTCCCATCTGCCTGGTACAGTCTTCTAGGTGGGTACCTGGTTAGCTCCTTCTCATACGTTAGAGCTCAGCTCATACACTACTTCCTGTGAGAGGCTTTTTTTAATCTCCCAAGGTAATATGCTGTCCTCACTCCCACCATTTATATCACATCAGCATGTTATAATTTCTGTGTGTCACCTATGACTATGTGAATATATTTTATTTCATTATTTGTCTGTTTCCTTCCAATAAAAAGTAACCTTCACGTGGACAAGGTCCACATTTTGTGGTTGTTGTTCTCTCTGTCCCTAATCCAGTACAAAGACACACAAGGAAATAGTTCTAAAAAGACAATTATTTCTTTTCATAGAAAATCACAGTTTAATTCACAGAATAGCTAGAAAATGAAGAAGAGTGAAATGTACCCTGTAAACCATATGTAATACACTAGTTTAGGGGTGAGAAGAATTGTTATGGCTAGAAACGTTTAGGGAAGACCTCACAGAGGATGAGAGCTTTAAAATGACCTCTGAAGAACAGGCAAAGAGAAGAATGGGCATTACCACAGAGGGAGAGGGCTTTTTCTGTTAATAATTTTCAGACCTCTGTTCATTTATCATCTGTACTCCTTTTTTCTTTCCCACTAGAGGTTTCTGTCTCTGCAAGCCAATTATTCTTTAAAATTGCCATTTCAAATTAGATTGCTCTCTATTTTGACTGGGTATGTCCAAAAGGGCACAGGTTTCTGTCAATGTGGCAATAAAAGAAAAGGAGCAGGAGAAAAAACCAAAAAAACAAAAAAAACCCAAAAACCCACGGGCACACACACATACACAAGCACACACACATACACAAGCACACACAATGTCACAAACACAAGACACTGCCAAAGGTAATGAAAATGGGTAGAATGCTATGCACTGCCCTTTCCTCAACATTGAAATTGCATGCTTAGCTGCTTCCCTTTAACTAAATCCCCAGTGGAATAAAATGATTCTTAGGCAGTTTTTATCAGGTGAAGTCATCGAAAACTGACAGTTGGCTTCCAAATCAAAAGGTGAGAGAAGGCGATGTGTGTAGCCGACCTACGGCAATAGTGAGAAACACCTGTGCCAGCCTGTGTAGACAGGCTCACAAAGTGTGCTTCAAGTTTCTCACATGAAGTCTAGCCTAGCCTGACAAATTCCTGTGAAAGCCACAACCCACATAGTCTACAACTGCTACTCACAACGTAGCTGCCTCATCCATCCTGTCACCAAGACAGCATTTCACTGATACCCTAACTGTTCCAGTTTGGATTTGGGCCAACATTTTCCATGTCCTATTTTGTAGAAGAGGTCTATGGAAGGAAATGTATTGCCTAGGTCGTACGGGTGGTTGCAACTGGACTCGTCCAAATACTAAATAGTTAAGCGACGTCTGTCCTTCATGACTCCAGTTTTATTCACTCAATGTTAGGTCATCTTTTGTCCATATTTTCTTCATTTACTGAGGAACTTGTATCCTCACATGTATCAATTCTGCTGCTCTTTTGTCACCCCATATAAGGTGAATATTTAATTTATGAAACATCTGTAACTCAGATATTTTGAATTGCAACATCTAATTTCCAAATGCAACATCTTTCTCTATTAAGAGGTCAGGTTTTAAGTAGTTAGTGATTGTAGAATTGGGGGAGCTAGGGTGTGACATTTCTAGAGTGCCTTTTTCACAGCAGAAAACATGAGAAGAAAAAAAGAAAACAAATATTTATTTAATACTTTTATTATGTGACAATTATCCTACATATACATTTATACATTTTATCTTATTTAATAATCTCATAAACTTGAAATCATTGTCATCATGAGTAATTTTGTTTTTGCTAATGAGACCTAAAAATTGCCTACCTGAGATGTCCACAAAATATCTGACTACCCATTATAATAGATTCATGTTCCATTAACTCAATTTCTCCACCGTAATGCAGCTCACGATGTATACAGTTGTCATATACTCCTCTTTACTTTGCCCAGTGGGAATAATCAATTGGAAAATCGGCACAAGAATGCTGATATTCTGCCTACTGACCAAGGGGCCTCATGTCTTCTCCAGCATTTGTGAGACTATGGAAAGTTAATTTGTTTGATTTACTTGAGTGGAATAAAATCTCAGATCCTTTACAGTTCTTGACAATGATGTCATAATTTACTTGTCATGAATTTTCTTAGTGGTAAATGAAATAATGGTTAAAATATCATAAATAATGATAATTTTTAAATTAATGACTTTTTAGATTCAGTGACATGTGGTGTCTGATACATATTCCCACATTTATAACATATAGAATCAATGACATCCACACTTTTTCTCTAAAGATCTTATCAAAGCTTCAAGTTCCTATAGCATGAAGCTGGCCAAACATTATAATCTCAATATTTACACTTAAGTTAGAGATAGAGATAAGCCAAGTCAATTTATACTTTTATTGTCACTTTCTATTCCCACCTTGTAAACAGTATCCTAGAAAATTTCCTTGGAAGGGATTTGTTTGACATGACTGGTTTCAGGAATTTTTGGCTGTAACATCATCTCTTTTCTTACTTTAGTGAAATCAGCAAGCCAATGTATTACTTCAGAGAGCGAAACAACTGTGAAACAGCCAAGATTTTAATACTTCCGTATTATCTTCCTATACACATGATCTTCCCATAGACAAACAACAAGGAAGGCAAATTATAAGATTTTGTGTTAAGAACAGAATTACAGTAAATAATATTAATATCATTTTGTTGTCTACTAGTGCCTGACTGGAAAAAACAAAACAAACAGAACACTATTATTCCTGTCCTGGAACATGCCCCAGTGCATCATTTGCTCTATTGTCTTAACCCCTCACTTTTTTTTTTTTTTTTTTAAACAAAAAGACAGAGTATCACTTTGTCAATCACACTGGAATGCAATGGCATGATCATAGCTCACTGCAGCCTCAAACTCTCGGGCTCAAGAGATCTACTGGCCTTAGCTTCCCAAGTAGCTAGGTCTATGAGCACATGCCACCACACCCGGCTAGTTGTTTTACTTTTAGTGGAGATGGGATCTTGGTCTGTTGCCCAGGTTGGTCTTGAACTCCTGGCCTCAAGTGATCTCTGCTTTAGCCTCTCAAAGTGCTGAGATTGCAGGAATGAGCCATTGCACCTGACCTAAATTAAGCTTATTTTGGTAGTTTCATTCTTCAGAAAAATTACTTTAGCATTGGACTTAAAAAATTCTCTTGAGATGGCTGAGAATTTCTGAACAAAACACATTCCTGTGGGCATTGTTTTGAATGAGCATTTGAAGATGGCTGGATGTGTGGTAGCTGTCTTCAACTTTATGTAGAACTAGCTTGCAGACAAGGCCACAATACTGAGAGATAGCAAGGTAGAAAGACTAAATCTCCCCAAATCATCAGACTCCAATTCTGTTACTCTATGCTCAACCAATAAGTTTCCTGAGCTCATATTCGTGTCTCTTTTTTGCCTTCCTTTCCTGGCAAGAGTTGAATGTAGTGGTGGGATGGAGTCAGTTTGAGCAGAAGATGTATCACCGCATAAGCTACCACTTATTTCTCATTACAGCTCTTCTCATTAATTTTCAACCTAGCTTAGTTCCTTCCTAGTTGAGAGGAGAGAAATCAGTTTTTAAGTTCTTGTTTAACAGCTGTTTTTCTTTTTGACCCCAGGTATAGAGTTTCTTTAATATTAAAGTTTACAAGGTCCTGTTCTTTTTCTCAAAGGTCCTTATGAAGGACAAGGAAAGAGAATTTGTATGGAAATAAAAGTGAATCAGTCTTTGATATAACAAATTTCTAACTACCACAAAGGATACTTTATGTGTCATATTTCTCCATATGTAGTTAGCCATTACACTTTCTTATTATTTGCAACCATTTAATCACTTCTTCAAACAAACTATGGCTTCAGGCATTTCTTACTCTGTCTTTTGTAATTTCTGTTAGTTGTTATGAATTTTAATCACACTTCTTCACTTCTAATAAAATTACTATTATATTTATTTTACAGTTATTGATGGAGAGTTTTAATACATCAGATACTGAAACTCATATTTTTTCACAACATGACTCTTAATGGACTTATTATCTGATTGAGTTTTTTCTGTTTTGCACTTTAATATTTGTTCTTATTGATAAACTTAGAAGCACTTACATGTAAAAAAAAAAATAACTTTCCCATTTCTGCCATGCTAGGTTCATTGTTCTACCATGCTAGGTGCATGCTAGGTGCAGGGAATAATTCTCTTTCATAATCACAAAAGTGCTCCCAAAGATAGTTCTGTAGTTTTGAAAGGCCCTTTTGAAATATAACATTTTCATGACCACATATAATTTCCTAAAGACTTTTAATAAAAGGCTAAATGCTAGCTTTTATCTCACTTAGTTGATACAGTTTTTCACATTTATATCACAGATTTTAATTTTATATCAGCAACCTTATTTTCAAACTTCAAATAGTCATAGAATTCTATGTAGCTTCCAGACCACTGATCGGCTATTATAAGTAACACCTCACTCTCCAGCGTGATCCCCTGCATTACTCTCTTTCACATTTGCTGCAGTTACAAATGGAACAGGGTCAAAGTGAAATCATTTCAATCACTTTGAGAATGAATGAAGAATAGCCCCTGCAAGGCAGAGTCAAAGCTCAGAATTTGGATATGGCAACAAACTGAGTGGTCTGTTAATTCTAAGGATGCCCACCAGAATGTGAACTAGAATATATTAAATATTGGGGACCTGTATATAGGGCAGATGGGACTCGTAGGGATATAGAAAAATGTTCAACTTAGTTTTAGATCCAAGAAGCTGTCACTGTTATTTAACACGATTTGTAAAGTCTTGCCAATGTAATAAGATTGTATACAACTGAGGCAGGAGCATCATTTGAGCCAGGGAGGCGGAGGTTGCAGTGAGCTGAGATTGCGCCACTGCACTCCACCCTGGGCGACAGAGCAAGGCTCCATCTCAAAAACAAACAAACAAACAAACAAATAAACAAAAATCATATACAATGTAGGTAGCAAAACTATGGGGAAAATGAAGAAAAGTGGTCATTATTTGCAAATGATATAGCTATTACATTGGTTGAATTTACATATCAACTGAGAGTCCTGGAAAACAGTGATGTTAATTATTATTATTATTTCTGAACATAAAAGGATCTGAAGGTAGGAATTTCAGTACTGGCATTAATTTATATGATATAAGCAGGAAATGAGGCTCTTTCTCATTTTTATTCCCTCTTCCTTAAGGCATGTTTGTTGTTGATGTTTTCAAGATAACTACTGGACCCTAATTGTCATTATCTACCCTGGGCAATGAAGGTCAAGACAAAGGCAATAATAATTTTAAAAAGGTCAGGGTAAATGAGTTTGTCCTGCTGTTTAAGTCCACCTAAGAACTCTTTTAGATAACAAAGAAAGTGAACATGGAGACAGGACTGGAGCCCAGTCACTAGACAATGGAGTACAAATTACAGAAATAATTAATGGGGAAGTATTTTGTTGATAATGTAGCATAGGCACCAGAATTTGCAAAAAAGACTTAGTTTCAACTTACATAGGGTTTATAATGGGCAGGTTTACACTACCTTGATAGGTTTTCTCAAGATGAGCACATTTATAACATATGCACAATTCATCGCCATGAGTTCTGTTAAATCATGACAAATCATAATGTCTGATAGACCAATCCTGATGTGGCATTTGTCCTGAAGTACACATAAAATTTAAGATATACAAATGTATTCATCTACTTTATAACCTCTCAAGTTTGGTTACTGTGTACTTCCTAACAGTGTATTTCAACTTTATACACTTTATTGTTCTGCTGCCATCCAAGAGATTTCTACAGTTCTTATGTTACTATTTATTCTTGAACTGCCTGTTGTACATATATTTTATTTCAACATCTATAAAAATGTCTGCTAGCTACTTAGGAATCATTACATTTTGGAAAAGAAAACCACCTTTAAATCAAATTGAAGATGCATGGATCTTTAAAAGGTCTGACCTCACTTAAACAAATGTTACCTTAACAGAACAATTGATCCTACGGAGGATCAATTATAACAAAAATCACTAAGTCCAAAAGAGAAGTTTTGTCTTTGGAAATGAACGTGAAATAATTTATTTGACTTCTAATCATATTTATGCCATTAGAAAAATGAAATGTCTTTACCACAGAGGCGATGCAGAAATGTATATGAGAAAATTGATTAGGTGCTAATTACTTTCTTGATCCTTAACTTCACTAATATTATTCATGGGATAAATATAAGTAGACCTCATATCATGTAGCTAGGTCTTTTTCTAAATTATATGAACACTTTTAAAGGAATAGCTGTCTTTATTCTTAGGGAGAAATTTTAATAAGATTTTTCTTGATTAAAACAAATAATTGCTTTATTGTGGTTAAACATAATTTGACCTAAATTGATTACTTCGTTGGATATGTTATCTTTGAGCATCTTAGAAAATGAAACACACCTTTTAGATAATTATTTGTTTATATGAATTATTTTTATATGGTTTATTTTTCTATTATTAAAAAACATCAAAAATTCTGATTTCCCTATCTCACTTGTTGAAAGTAAAGTTGAACCATGTCCACACAAAGCAATATATTTAAATGAAAACTAAAAGCTCATTTAGATCTATCTAGCCATCTGTAATTAGTCAAATATGCAGAATTAAGGAAGCAGATTCTCTTTCAACTCTGTTTACATATTACACAAAATTTAAACTGCAATTGAATGATTTACACAAAACTTAAGTAGCAATTGAATTGTTAAACCTTCATTTCCTTCTTCCACCTTTTCAGCTTAAACAAATTTTACACAAATATTTTAAATTTAATAGGCATTTTAACATGTATTAATTTCTTTTCTCATTTTGAAGATAATACCTTATTCATGAGAAAGTGTCTTCCTTTTTCTTTAAATGAAGATTGGTGTATATAATTACTGCTATGATTCATAGACTGTCAGAACTGTATAATAATGAGTTTGAAATGGTTACATAGGACCCCTTTCTGAGTTTCTATAGCATGAAGACTGAGAAGGTAATTTTAATGGACTTGCATAGGAATATCCTATTCATAATATCCTGTTTTCTGCTTGGACCTTATACTTGTTTGCTAGGGCTACCATAACAAAGTACCACAGTCCGCATGGCTCAAACAACAGAAATTTATTTTTTCACAATGCTGGAGGCCAGAAGTCTGTGATGGAGTTGCTGGCAGGGTTGTTTTCTTCTGAAGTCGCTCCCTGGCTTGTAGAAGTCATTTTCTCTCTGTGTCTTCAGGCCATCTTTCCTTTGTACCTGGCTGTGCCCTAATCTCTCTCTCTCTCTCCCTTTTTTTTTAAGATAGAGTCTCGCTCTGATGCCCAGCTTGGAGTTCAATGGCGTGATCTTGGCTCACTGCAACCCTCCACTTCTCGAGTTCAAGTGATTCTCCTGCCTCAGCCTCCGGAGTAGCTACGATTACAGGCGTCCACCACCACGCTCGGACTAATTTTTCCGTTTTTAGTAGAGACAGGGTTTCACCATGTTGGCCAGGCTGCTCTCCAACTCCTGACCTCAGGTGATTCACCAGCCTCAGCCTCGCAAAGTGCTGGGATTACAGGCGTGAGCCACCGCACCTGGCCCCTAATCTCTTCTTATATGACACCAGTCATACTGGATTAGAGCCCACCCTAATGACCTCATTGTCATTTAGCTTTACCTCTTTAAAGGTTTTATCTGCCAAGATAGTCACATTCAGAGGTACTGGGTGTTACAACCTTAATATATGAATTTTGGGGAGGCATAATTCTGCCCATAAAAGACCTCAACAGCGAATGCACCTCTCTGCCAAAGGAATTTAAGACATCTTTAACATTATCACAGTAGGCAAAACTACGATGATGATGAGCATGCTGACTAGGGAAGAAAGGATACTGCTTACAATTGACAAAAACATAGAATAAGAAAGTTGAGGTTAAAACTGCAACAATATTCAGTCATGCTTTTCAATTAATGAAGCTGGAAGCCACCATTTTGAATAACATATTAGGAGGAAGAAAATTGATATGAATAGCTCTACTAACTTAAGGTGTGAATGACATTGTATTTATTTATTTATTTGTCTGTGTACCAGAATGCCAAAATGATCCTGCAAGACCAAGAATAAAATATCAGTTGCTAAGTGCTTCAGGATTCCAATTGAGGTGCTAGACATGTAAATGAAGAGACTAAAACTTCGTTTGGCAAACTTTAGCTCAATATCCACCTCAACCTCAAAGGCTACATTTGGGAATTAGATTTCTTAAGGAAGTTTGCACTTGTTTTACACGGGGTAGGGGAGACAATGTTTTACATCACTTCAAGTCAAGTATGTGGGTCTTGATTTACAGTGCCTGCAGTTTGGGAGCATAGTGAACTGGATGGTACTGGATGCATATCTCAATACCTTCTCCAGTCACTCTCTCCTCTCAAAAAAGTTTAGAAGCAAGAGGCTGGCTGAAATGTTCTGTAGCAACAGAACAGACTGCTGCATTAGCAAAGTAACTACACTCCCACTCCTGATACAGTAGATCAAGGCTGTATGTCTCTTGTTGACCAAATTTGGGCCATAGACAAAACACAGAGCCAATCTTGGCTGTCTTAGACATGAATGAAGAACATAAAGTATCTCCAGCCATGGGGGAGGGAATTTAGAAATCCACAACACTACAGCATGAGAAAAAGAGATTGTTTTAATTATCTACCTGGTCCAGAATATACCATGACCCTCATGACAGTAATAGTCAAGTAAGACTGTGACCGACACCATGTCCAAGTTAAAGAAAAGAGAGAAATATATTTGAAATGTAATTCAGAGTTCTGATTATTGCATATTATGGACATTTTAATTGTGTGAATGAAATTAGATCCATAACTAAACACTAAGAAATAATTTTTATTGTCCGAGAGTTAGAAGGTAAGTTTTAAGGCCTGCCCAAGATTTTACTCAGGGTCAGGGAAGAACCAGACATACACGATGACTATGAATGAATATTTAGGATGGAAGAATAATATTGGTTCCAGAATTACATTCAATGAGTCCCATTTGTTTAGTTTATTTTTAAATCAAATTAAATTCTGCTAAATCTCTGGAATTATGGTAGTGTTCTTGTAAGGCCCCCTTCCTGCCCAGTTGTCCAAGAAACCTGGAGGGCTAACATATTTTCAAATAGTGAGAAGAAAGCTCATCTTCCATAGCCTTGTGGATTTAGCTGGTTGTGTTTCTGACTTCTATTACATATGTGTCTGGACTCCCATGTGTTGCCATGGATGAACATCCACCGTGCATGAAGTCTGGCTGGGCTCTAGTTCCCAGGAGAAGCCAGCATGATCCATTGAAGGTAAAAAATGGCTCCCCATTTATGCTAAGTTCCCCTAAAAGAAGTATTTAGTTAGATCGTAAACTGTGGTCTTCTGTAATTTCCAACAGCATAAGTAGACATCATCTTCACCCTGCCACCTCTTACGTTCTATATACCAGAAAGTCTGCCAAGATGCCTATATTGCTGCCATTCATCCTAAAAGATCAGGCAAGTTTTATTTGCCACCATTCAAGAGTGGCAGTCAATCCCTCCCACTCCTGTCTTCAGAGGTGGCGTCATGCCAGCCCTGCCTCACCATTCCCATTTCTGTCCACTGTTAGTATATATTCAGAGAGAAAGTTACAGGAACAATGACATTCTCTCAATGAGTCATTCTTCCATATCAACTTTTAAAGAATCGGCACTTGATTTCTGTCCTTTCAACAAATAGGTTTGCAAATATTTATAAAATTCCTAAAATAACAAATATTCATACTATTGCAAATAGTCTGGGACAAACTAAAACCTGTTTGTAATGGGAAGTGATGCATTGAAACTTCTGTAGTGAAATCCATACTAGATCAGAATAGAAAGAATGATTTTAACAATACTAGTTAAGGATTATCATGTTTCCTTACCGAGAAACTGAAAATAGATTTGAGAATTTTCTAAATCTCTCTCTCTCTCTCTCACACACACACACAGAAACACCTGTACCTATTTGCATATTATTTAAAATATATTAATTTAAGTGTATGCATATTTTTTTAAATTGTTTTTCTGATGGTATGGTTGTCAATCATTTAATTTGAGTAAAATTTTTCATTGTCCTCATAAAGTGATGTTAAAAAGCCCTTGCTGTAGGTAGAATTTCTTTGACTATTAGAATCAAAATTTTGAAGCCAAAGTGGAAAAAAAAAAGGTAAAAAATAAAAATAAAAAAAAGTATAGGTTAAGTGTGGTGGTGGCTCATACCTGTAATCCCAGCCCTTTAGGAGGCCGAGGCAGATGGGTCACCTGAAGTCAGGAGTCGGAGACCAGCCTGGTCAACATGGCGAAACCCATCTTTACTAAAAATACAAAAGTTAGCTGGGCGTGGTGACCCATGCCTGTAATCCCAGCTACTTGGTAAGTTGAGGCAGGAAAATTGCTTGAACACGGGAGGCAGAGGTTGCAGTGAGCCGAGATTGCAACACTGCACTCCAGTCTGGGCAGCAGAGTGAGACTCCATCCCCAACCCCTCCAAAAAAGGTATTACAGAAGAATTTTGTAAGAGGTTTAATTCCACCTAGAGTAAACATGATAGATAATACAATCCATGGTTATAATTGTATGTTTTGAACTAGATAGCTTAGTTACAACTGGCAGATAAGTTTTTCCCTTATCATACAAGCAAGTATGTTTGTAAAAATATTAAAAGTGCTAGGGTAGGTAGATGGCTATCTAAATTTGCTTCTCATTTGATGAATATTAAACACTTTTTGAAAGGGTGAGATAAATCAACACTCAGACCTGATTGATCTAAATTGAACACATAAAAATATTTGCCAGTGGTAAAGTTGATTTCAGGAGTTAATATCAGTAACAATACACAAAATACTCTGGCAAGAACATCTTTAAGCAACTATTCACAGCTTTCAGCCCCTTTGATATTTGCTGTATTATAAACTCAATGCAAAAACTACAAGTAAAAAAAACAGGAACTAATTAAGCAAAGACAGTGTAAGCAATTTAAACAGTAACTATGGAGTTGGGCTACCTGAACTGTATCTTAAATACGATGTGTAAAATAGGATTTTCCTTACTGATTAGAGTTTTCACAGCCTTTAAAAAGAAAACAAAATGTTAGAGAAAGAGAAACATAGGAAAACATCATATAATATTCTGTTCTTCACATTAAGAAATATTTTCCAGAAACAAAATAATAACCAAACAATAGAATACATTTGCCAGATCTCAACATTCCTTACATTTAAGATACTAAGTTAGAGAAAACAATACACAGGTAAAGTAGAGACACATTTGAGGACAGTATCTAAAAAAATAAGTAGACAAACAAAACAGTATTCTTGAAATACTGCATGGCACTGTCACATTTTTTTCTTTATTGAAAAATTTTTGCACCCTGAGAAGCTCTTATAAAATGCATCAAGTTATTTTTGTGAAGGCGGCAGCAGAACAGCAGTTGTGTGATCACATTTTGACAGGCTTCAGTAGCACACAAATTGCATTAACACAAGACCCTTGGTCTATGGCAGCAGACAATGATGTAACAGACAATTCTAATCAATCAGAATTTGACTTCCCTTTATTCTGACAAGGATTCTTAATATAAGCTATCAAAAGTAGTTTAAAACTTGTTAGTCCTTCTGCCCTGTTTTTAATAGAACAGGTACATACCTCAGTTGCCGTCTTTTCCTTTATTGAAAAACTGACAAACCATTACAAAATGCATCTGCCTTCAATATTTGAGGCCAACTATAAAACATCAAGATGTGCAGTAATAAATGCATCACTGATGATATGCTGTGAAAGGTAATAGGTATAAAACTGTCAAAGGTAAAAAAAAAAAGGGGGGGTGAGCTGGATTGAAGTAAGAAAAATAATTCTGTTAAAAAGGTAAGAAACTTGATGGGAACAAGATAGAATTTAGGAATCAGAAAAACCTGACTTTTCATCCTTCACTAGGAGCTAATAACTAGGAAATGTGGGCAAATTGTTAAGTCTCCCCAGGCTTTGCTTGACACATTTGGAAAATGAAGAGGCAGCCTGGATGATTTCCGAGAGTCCTCCAAAGCTAAAATCTGATGATACATTGGTGATTTACAATTGTTAGAAAGAAGACAAGAAAACTCAAATTCTGGGTTTGCAATCTTCAGATGAGAATAAATTTATCTTTCTTTTTAATTTATAGAAATTATAAATGAAATAAAAATGGATATAGTCCATTGTGTTTCTAGTTAACAGATATATCTAGTCAACAGATATGACCTCTGGATTGTACCTGTTCTACACTATTCTCCATTTACACTTAAAGCTGAAAGTTAAGATATTACAATTGATCTCTAGGGCAAATTCTGGAGAGAAAATGTACTCTTTTACTAGATAATGGTAAAATTTACCACCAATGTAGTAGAGTGATGAACTATTTAACATACATGAAGATGACTAATCAGTATTTAGTTAATGTGGGTTGGTTGGTTTTTCTTCCTCTAAAGAACTGTGTTACTGAGATGGATGGGTTTTGAGGTAATATTTTATTATTTAGATTTTATTAAGAGACATATTAACTGGTTTAAGGGGAGAGAGAGAGAGAGAGAAAGAAAGTGGGAACTGGGAGGAGACAGAAAGAGAGAGAGAGAGAGGTGGATTGCAGGGAAAAACCGTAAAAATTATTGAAGTATTAAAAAATATAATATAATTACATGGAGAGGAAGGACTACTGAATAGATGTCAGACCACTGAAGAGTCCTAGCCTTTGTCTGTGACAGTTGCTAAATTGAAGAGCACACTAGGCTATTTGCAATTCCCTATTTTATTGTCTAAGCAGGAATGCACTTTTCCAGGCTATAGGTCTTTGTAAACTCCACCTGTTCTATGTTAGATTCTGCAACCTCTAGCTCTACTTGGGAAAATGTATGCTCAACAGTTTACAGCTACGTTAGAGAGTTTCTTAAGCAGGTGCAACTCTGGGCTGGGCACTCTACAGTGTGCACCTTTAGTTTCAAGAAGAATTAGCACTATGTAATGTCATAGTGGAAAGATAATCATTATAGGTTAGACCTTGGAATGAAATCCCAATTCCAAACAATTATGATACTACTATTATTACTAAGAATGATAATCATGATAATAATAATAGCCAATAGTAATTGGGTTTTAGGCTAATGCAAATGCTTTACATATGTTATTTCTATTAACACTTGTACAACTCTATGGAGGTATTATTTGTCACAGAGAGAAATTAAATAATTTGCTTAACGGTAGAGTTATCATTTCAAAGTAGTTTTTTGACTTAAATTATCTTGTTCTCACTACATGTGACAAGGGGCAGGCCATTTGGTTTATCTTAGAATCATAGCTTCAGTTTTCTGAAGTAAAATAGGATAACAATATTTCCCTCTCCCCACATGTTTGGATATTATTAATATATTCAAACACACACACACATATACATATATGGACATATATATTTACACACATTTATCTCTATGTCTATCATCTCTATCTCCATCTATTTATCGAACCAGTTAACCAGTGATAAACAGTAGCTTATCTTCTCTTCACTTGTGCAATTGGCTTACTGTAATATTCAACTAAAATCTGAGGGCAAGAGTGAGAATGCATCAGTGACAGATACGTTTGCTTTATTTTAGGTCTGACAAATTCAATAAATTTAATTAAGACAAAGTCAGGTCTAATCTTTTTGATTTCTCACACAGTAGCTAAATTATAAAAATGATTACCAATATACAAATTCTTACATATTCATAATACTTTATTCATATTGATAACAATTGTAAAAAGTTGTTATCACTTCCTTTTTACAGTTAAGGAAATTGAGGGTTACACAGGTTAAATGATTTGTCCTAGGTCATATAGATAATAAGAGTATGGGTATGTCTGTCTAACTATAGACTCGTATTATTTATGTGAGTCAGATCATCTCTGCAGCAGACAGACCCTGGAGTGGCCCTCATGATTCCTACCCTTGATCGTCATACTCTTCGAGTGGAGGTAGGACTGTGAATTGCTTCTAGCTAACAGAATATGGAAATGGTTAAGGGATTTTGAAGATGCAACGAAGGTCCCTAAATGAGCTGATTTTGAATTAAGCAAGAAAGAGATTAACTTGAGTGGACCTGATATAATCATGCAGAAGCCTGTAAAATAGGAATTAGGCCCTCCATTGTGGGCTTGCTGAAGTAAGCTGCCATGCTAGAGAAGCCTACATGACTTCATACAGCTGCAAGGATATAAACTCTGCCTGTAACTTAAAACAGCTTGAAAGTAGATTCTTCCCCAGTCAAGCCTTAGGAGGAGAACACAGCCTGCTTGAGACCATGATTGCAGTTACATGGGATGCTGAATAAAAGACCCAGCTAACCTATAGTCAGATTCCTGATCCACATAAATTGTTAGATAATAAATGTATGTTGTTTTAAATTGCTATATTTGTACTAATTTGTCATGCAACAAAAAAAAAACCCAACAACAGAAAACCAGCATAAACTCAAAACTATTCATTTAGTAAATATTTGTGAAGTGTTTTTTATATGCAAGGTACTATGCTAAAGGCCATATAAAGCACATAAATAGAAATTCTCTAGAATTCTTTCCCTCAAGAAAATTATAACTGCAATAGTGGGATCATGTTGGCTTTTTGGTGCCCTTTGGCTTATTCTAGGACTTCTATTAGCTTTTATTATAACAAAATCCTTAGTAAATCAAAATATGACAGCTAGGTTGTAGTCTTTATTTCTTGAATTATGTCATGGATTGAAGTAAGAAAAATATTTTCAAATATAGAACATTAATTTGTGTATGAGTTCTTTTCTAGACCATATGAAAGCATCATCTCCAAAGATAAACACATTAGGTATAGATCTTTTTTGTGGTAACTTCAAATTTGGTTGCATTTGAAGGTTAGCTTCTAGAATTAAATTCCCTTTAATTTAAAAAATTTGTCATTATTTATTACTATAACAAAATAAGTCCTATTATCCCCTGAATTTGAACAACATATTGTAGTTCCTAAATTTAGGAAATAAAAAGAGATTATTTAAATTGAAGACTAATTTACAAGAAGTTATATTAGATGGAATGTCCTTTGAAGTCCAGTCATGGGCATCTTCAAGGGAAAAAAGATTTCTAAACTGAAGTAAGTGTGTGTGTGTGTGTGTGTGTGTGTGTGTGTGTGGAGAATGGGGTCTCGCTGTATTGCCCAGGCTGGCCTTGAAATTCTGGGCTCAACCTGTCTTCTAGCTTCTGCCTCCCTAAGTGCTCAGATTACAGGTGTGAGCCACAGTGCCCTGCCAAGATTTCTAAATTCAATTAAATTGCATAGAATATTAAGTAAGTGTGTTCTTATCATTATCTAAACCTATGCTTCTTAACTGCTACAGGATTTTTAATATTGACTTTCATTCAAATTTGTTTGCATGTTGTAAAACTCAATTAAGCCATATAGGTGGTTCTTATGTTGTAGAGCATATCAATTTAAATTCCCAAGGAAAACTTAAATGCGTATATCGAAGTGATTTTTGATATTAAGCTTTATCAATAAGAAGTGAAAATTCTGAAGTGAAATTATATAATCATGGGTACATTCAATACAATATCTCAGAATAATTGAGACAGATAAATTATACTAAAGAGAATGATGATTGTAAATGTTTGCCCTACTTTAACTCTTCTCTGTCAGTTTCTACCTATGTATTCTTTTTTTTAAAAAAAGACAAAAAATAAACAATCAAAAAGACAGCTTTCAGAAACTATCTCTTTAGTGAAAAATACACTTCTTTTAGTCTTACCCTCTCAGAGAATGTTTTCTTTCCCCCTAACTTCACTTGATTTACATACACATTCATAGCAAGAGAAAAAAAAATTTTACTCTAGAAGAAAAGAAACTGGTAGAAAGGTTTGAAATATCAACATTTAATTTTGTTTGCTCTCTATAGCCAATCTTAAAACAAAAAATAACTGGTTTTATTAACATGACCTGCTCTCTTTTTTCCTGAGTCTGTCACTCTTACTAGAAGCACCTGCTGGGCTCGATGCTTTTTCATTAATGGGATCTGTTCAAGAAGAGTGTAATTTTCCTAATAACACTCTTGGAGAGCTTTTTGACTCAACAACCTCAAACATGTACCAAGAGATTTCATTTCTAATCACCTCTCCTACTAGTAGTGTCTGTAGACTCTGAAGGCACAACACAGTATGAAATAAAAGTAAATAAGTAGGAACTGAAGTGAGTATCATTTCCCTTTCAATTCATCTGCATATGGAAACCCCTCTTTATATTTTGAATACATGAGAAACGTATTTTGGCTGATACCTGCATTGAAATCATCTGTAGGAATTTTTATTCTTGCTTTATTTATCTTTATCATTAGGGAAGTTCCTTCATGGATCTCTGAGTTACTGTGTTTTGTTAGTTAAATCAATAAAGCCCTTTATTGAAAGAAGAATTGCATTACAGTGCTGTCAATAATGAATGGTTATTGCAAGAAGGGGCTCAGAGAAAATAATTAAGAGGTTGAAATCTCTTAAGAAACTTCTGCAAACCAATTGTAGATGTAATCTATGTATGCAAATGATGGGCATACATTGTATAGCAGCTTTCATCCAAATAGATACTTAACAAATGTGACTATTATACTCATGAATGCAGTGTATTTTTTTCTTTTTCTGCAGTTGTTTTCATGTTGAAATGTTAGCTCTGCTTAATAAAAACTTTGATATGGTTTATTTAAGCAAGAAATATAAAAGAGTGAATAATCAATTTGAAACAATTAAATTACATCAGAGGAGTTCATTAAAGACTACATCTCCAAAATGTTGAGATCTGTGGTGGTTATAACTAGGTCTAGTGGACAAAAATACCTCCTTTCCCTTAGCTTGCATCTCCTCTCTTGTAATCATTAATTGCCAAATTTACCCACCGCAACTACCTCATCTTTTCTTCACCTCATCAAAATTCTCTTATTCAGCCATTCTTAATCAGAAGTATGAGAACTTCCATTCCACATGGTTGTTGTGACTTTCTTCTCACCAGACTGCAGTTGTGTCTACTTATATTTTTGGGTTCTTCTTCCTATATTTTATAAAATTCAACCCTTAAAGATCCACCTTTGGTTCTCCATCCCTGTGAGTAGCATCCTCTTTCTTTTACTCATTTCTTTTAGTAAAATCATGAATTTATGTGTCAAATATAGAAATTTGCATAGTGGCTGTGTATTCAAACCAAGATGAATTTGCATTTAAAAATAACGTCAAGGTATGCTGTTGCTGTGTGCACATGGATTGGTTGCAAATGCAATTAGGAAAATAAGCTGAAAATATGTGAAAGGCGTGTGTGACTTAGTGAAGGACAACTTGTTTTAGACAATAGAAGAAAGCATTAAGAAATAAGTTTCCCAGTTTGAAAAAAATATTAAGCTATTGAGATGTACTCTGGAATAGCCAGTAAATGAAGTGTGGAGGCTAGCTATTGATTCTCAAAATTTGAACCTTAGGAGAATTCCCAACTGAGTTGCATTAGGGTAAGAGTATTGAGGCCCAGTCCTTGAGGACTGACCATGATCCAGGCCCTGTGAATATAAAATGAAACAGGGCACAGCAACATTTGCTTTTCAATAACTGGTGCATTCAAGATAAAGAAAAAAAATATTCATGACACTTGTTAAAGATGGTAAGGCAAGTTTTATTGAGATGGGGCCATGGAGATAGCTTTAGGAACGACTGCAGTGGGATCTCACAGTAGAGGAGAGAGATTGGACTCAAGTCTAACTTTGACAAGGACAATTGGAGACTTACAACCAAAAGGAAGAATGAGGGTGAGTGGATGGAAAATTACTAAGAGGAAATATCAAGGATAAGGGGTTTCTGGCTAAACTTATTTGAGAGGAGTATTGCTAAAGGCAGGTCAGGGTGATAAGATGCCCAGGGTGCTCAGATAACAAGAGACTTAGCAGGATTCTTGCTCAAAATGAATTTTACAGACAGAGGGGGAAAGCCCAAGGTCAAGACTAGTCAAACAGAAAACTCAGAGGTGCCTCACTAAACTTTTGGCCAAAAGAAAGAGTCTTTGTCAGAGTTTATATGGATAAGTGCAATAATAAAGTAAAAGGAAAAAGAAGTTATTTATGGTTTGTGGTCAAACAGAATAAAAGTCTATTACTGAGGATTAGACAAGGAGAAGTAAATAGTGTCATCCTTTTTCAGACTAATTTATAGTTTGTGACTTTAAATACATTTTGATAGGAAGGCACATATACCTTTATATAGGCATATATACCTAACCTTGGGACCTTCTATGAGGAAGAATAATAAACAAAATTCTCTCGGGGCAGGTACATGCCTATTTTATATCTTTCTGACTTTAAAAATTAATTGGCTCTTAAAGCATGGCATTGGATGTATCTCCTTACTAGAGTGGTTGAAAGGAATGATTTAAGGATAACTTCAAATTACAAAGGCCTTCAGAAATTAAGTTAATTCTCCCTTGCAATAGCCTTCCAAGGTAGAAAAATATTGTCCTCCTAAAAATGGCAGTTAAAATTGAGATGTAGTTAAAATAAATTGGTTAACGTAGGAAAAAAGTCAAGATTATTAACTTTCTATTAGGCTTGTGGCCTGATGTTGAAAATCTCTTCTTCCCTGTTAATGGTAAAACCTTTCAGAGTTATGGCTTTCTTAGGGCATTCTTTCACAGCATCACCATCATCATCATCATTGTTAACAGCATTATCATCATTAACATTTTCATTGTGATTACAACACTAGTTACATTAGCATTTCATGCTGAAATATTCTTCATAACACTCTCCAGATAGTGACAGGATATGATAGATGGGCTGCTTCTAAATAGTTGCAGTTAAGGCTTTCTCTCTTCTGGTCTATGTGTGAAAACAGACAGCAAAAAGAGACGGGTAGAAAGCAAAAGGACAACCATACCTGTGAGATCTATTTAAGAACTTTATCTCGCAAAGTACTAAATAACGTAGCTCTTTGTTGAACTCTGCACTTTATTTTCTTCCCTTTTTGTTTTTTCTTAGCTCTAATGATGGATTTATTTTCCTATATTGTTTTGCATAAGACATGCTAGGATTTGTTCTGAGTTGCAAACATTATAAAATGCTTTAACTTACAGTCCTTTTAGTTAAAGGTGTTTTTATATAAAAGCCTTATGATACAGTGTGGCTGTGTCCCCACCCAAGTCTCATCTAGAACCACAGTTCCCATAATCCCCACGTGTTGCGGGAGGGACTCAATGGGAGGAAATTGAATCATGGGGGCAGTTACTTCCATGCTGTTCTTGTGATAGTGAGTGAATTCTCACAAGATCTGATGGTTTTGTAAGAAGCTTTTCCCCCCACTTTGCTCTGCACTTCCTTTTGCTATCACCATGTGAAGGACGTGTTTGCTTCCCTTTCCGCCATGACTGTAAGTTTCCTGAGGCCTTTCCAACCATGCTGAACAGTGAGTCAATTAAACCTCTTTCCTTTATAAATTACCCAGTCTCAGGTACATCTTTCTTAGCAGAATGAGAAGGGACTAATACAGTAAATTGGTACTAGGTAGTAGGGAGCGGCTGTAAAGACACTCGAAAATGTGGAAGCGGTTTTGGAGCTGGTTAAAAGACAGAGGCTAGAACAATTTAGAGGCCTCAGAAGAAGACAGGAAAATGTGGGAAAGTTTGGAACTTCCTAGAGACTTGTTGAAAAGCAGTGTTGAAGGCATTTGGCTTTCACCAAAATGCTGATAGTGATATGGACAATGAAGTTCAGGCTGAGGAGGTCTCAGATTGAGGTGAGGAACTTCATACGAACTGAAGTAAAGGTCACTCTTGCTTTGCTAAAAGACTGGTGACATTTTGCCCCTGCCCTAGAGATCTGTGGAACTTTGAACTTGAGAGAGACTTGCTGAATCTTCCGGCCATCATCTGTCTCCCGTGCTGGATGCTTCCTGCCCTTGAACATCAGACTCCATGTTCTTCAGCTGTTGGACTCTTGGACTTATACCAGCTCTGGGTTTGTCAGGGCTTTTGGGCCTTTGGCCACAGGCTGAAGGCTGCATTGTCGGCTTCCCTACTTTTGAGGTTTTGGGACTCGGACTGATCCACCACTGGCTTCCTTGCTCCTCAACTTGCAGACAGTCTATGTTGGGACTTTACCTTGTGATAGTCCTGTTTGAGTCAATTCTCTTTAATAAACTCCCTTTCATATATATATATATATATACACACACACACAAATACACACACACACACACACACACACACACATATATATATATATGAAGGAAGAAGTAGTCAGTAGCCAGATCTCAATGGTAGCCTGGAGGCTACAGTAATAAATTTTAATTTTTATCTTAAGTGCAGTGGTGAGTCACTGAAATATTTTAATCAGGTAAGTAACATGTTCCAATTTGTATTCTAATAGATCAGTGTACCTGTAGGTTAAGCTAATTGAGAAACAATAACAGAAGGGGAACCACTTAAGATATTGATTATTGTGATATATAATAGAATATATATATATACACACACACATATTTTCTATTAGTTCTGTCCCTCTAAAGAACCCTGACTAATAGAGTTTATGTTATAATTTTGTTGTTCTAACTTTTTCCTTTCTGCTATATTTTCTGAACTGTAAGTTTTGAATAATTTGAAAGGGGCCTGTTGAGGCTGAGAAAACAATACCCCAAAATGAAGGCCTCAGAAGCAGCCTTGAAGCAAAAGTTTTTTGCTGCCCTCTTCCTGCTCTCCTGTCTCTCAGTCCGATTCTCCCCTGGGGTTAGCCATAGAAAGGGAATACCTCTTCCCAAAGGCAGGTCATAGAAATCAGAACATCTTTTCTCCAGAGTCAGCCATAAAACATAAAAACATTACTTTATTTTCCTTCCACCCTTCTGTGTAAAAACTGACCATAAAGAAATGATCTGACCTACCTTGTTTGAGTGTAAGTCATAAGGTCCACATTCCAGAGAGTGCCCTACCCCACACCCAGAAGAAAGAAATGCCACACAGACAGACAGGCCAGGAAGAATCTATACAGACAGGCCTTGCTGGGTTTCCCCATTCAGTGGGGATTAGAACATAACCTTTTGATCAATCATATTTCTACATGACTGTCCATCCTCGGTTGAACTTAAGCATAAAAATGGACAATTTCCCCTGTGTCTTTGGGTCTCCATTTTGCACACTGCCCTACATACATGTTAAATAAATTTGTATGTGTTTTCTACAATTAAATTGTCTTTTGTCAGTTGATTTTTTTCAGAACCTTCAGAAGGCCAAGGAGAAATTGTCCAATGGCACTTACAGACTGTTTTGCATACTCTAACTTTAAGAATTGTGTATATGTTTACTAGAAAGAATTGGAGGACAAACTGTATACTTGGTTTGTTTATTATAGAAACAATCCTGAAAAGGACAATGTTTATTTTCCAAATAGATCAGTAGTGACAATGCTGATCTTTACCCAAGCCACGTGATTCTGAAACAGCGATGGTTAGATAAATTCCCCCACCTTTTTAAAGTTCCAGAAAAGAGTTTAGTGCAAAAAATTATCCCTCCTCACATGGCTGGATAAAACTCATGGATGCGTCTTTTCTTAACCTAAGATAAGGCCAGACACAGACCCTTCAAATTCTCATTTTTTGCTTCATAAATCATTAGCTGAACTGCTTGTCCCTGCTGATCAACAGGAACAAAATGCTTGTTAACCAGACTTTGGTTAAGCTATTCTTCCCCAGGCCCAGAACACTGGTATAAGTATATCCTGAACCAGCAAACAACCCCTACTTAATAGCCTCTCCCAAGAATAGGCTGACCTGAGGGTAAAACATTTTCTGATCTACTACCTTCCTTTCAGTCCACTTCTCATCCATTTTTGTCTTATTTACTCCTCCTTATAAAAGAAAAGCCCTTTTCTGACTGACCTCTGAGATACTTGCAGATCTCATGGTCTGAGCCTTCTCCCTATTGCGACAGTCTCCCCACGCCATTACAATAGTCCCTTTCCCACTCATGCAATTGTCTTTTCTGATAAACTCTTTCTATATCAATGTCTGGAGTTGTTTTTATTTGACATCTGTAGAAATTTGTTAGCTAATGATAGCCTTATATGCAGCAAAAACCTTAAATATAGTAGATTAAATTAAGTTGACTATATATAAACAGTAAGTTATTATTAAAACAATTAATACATAAATTACTGTGCCAATGATCAATGTATTGCCTGTCAGCTCCAAATCTAACCTTGTCTACCTTGCTTTGCGATATTGGAGCTGGGCTCTGTAAACTCCTTTGCAAATCATCTTGCAAAGAGATAGTAGTAGAAAAATACTACCCTTCCAGATTCAAGTTCTCCATATTGACTTTTCAGCCTATGATTCCAGGGGTCTGTGCAGACATGCCCCAGTGGTGCCCTCAGGCCATGTTCTTCCCACCAGCAGCTCTTCTGTCCTCCTGAAGGCTCCAGCCTGTCCATATTCCAACAGCTGGTTGCTTCTGAAACTATTGTTAGTCCAACACCTTTGACAAGTTTTGTCACTGACAGGCTACGTGTTCCTTTGGTAGCCATACTGTCTTTGTAGAAGTCTGAATCACAGCATTTCTGAGTGGTGGTCTCACCTAGTTCTTAGTTCCTTTCTTGTTTCTTTCCCTCAGTC
Organism: Papio anubis; assembly: GCF_008728515.1. Taxonomy (NCBI): domain Eukaryota; kingdom Metazoa; phylum Chordata; class Mammalia; order Primates; family Cercopithecidae; genus Papio; species Papio anubis. Next base: position 106,593,761 of record NC_044978.1, read on the forward strand.
TAGAGGTAACAGCTACCCATTTGAATCTACTTCTAGAATTACAGATGTGCACCACCACACTTGACTAATTTTTGTATTTTTTTGGTAGAGATGGGATTTCACCATGTTGGTCAGGCTGGTCTCGAACTCCTTACCTCAGGTGATTTGCTCACCTCAGCCTCCCAAACCACTGGGATTACAGGAGTGGAATAATGCGCCCAGCCTCTTTCCCTAAATTTAGTTTCAGTTTAACATCTAGTTCTTTTAAGTTCTACCTCCCGGTATATCCCAAATCCGTATACTTCTCCCAGTTTCTGCTAGTCCACCATCCTACTTTATCAATAACATACAACAATCAATATCTTAAGTGGTCCCCCTTCTGTTATTGTTTCTCAATTAGCTTAACCTACAGGTACACTGATCTATTAGAATACAAATTGGAACATGTTACTTACCTGATTAAAATATTTCAATGACTCACCACTGCACTTAAGATAAAAATTAAAATTTATTACTGTAGCCTCCAGGCTACCATTGAGATCTGGCTACTGACTACTTCTTTCATATTACATTGACACTGCCCTTCCCCGTTTGTCTTTTTCTGCACATAAAATAACCTTTAAAATTTCAGGTCAAATCATAGTGTTCTCTCTCTGAGACATTAAAATGTCACTGAAATTTACCAGTGTATATTCAACAATACACATAATTCAAGCTAAGTGACAACAATGGACAGCTCAGTCATGCCGACAGTGACTACTGCACGGTGACTCTTGCCTGGCTTTTAGAGATTATGAAACCCCATTGGTTGTAAGATATCATGCAATGATAATGTACAATAAAATGTGAAAAAAAAAAAGTGTCTTAAAACTGATGAAACCTTATATAAAATTGTGTTTGTGTTATTTATTTAATGTCTGTCTCTAGTCTGAAAGCCATGTGGCTTGTGTGGACCATTTGAGTCCTACCACTTACGGGACTGTCAGGCATTTAGGATGTGTTCAATAAATATCAATTGGAGAAATAAATAAGATAAATGTTTCTTAGTACTTAGTGATAAGATTCAAGATACTTTTTTCAAAGGAAGGAAAAATGGTGGCTGTTTTTAGCCAATATGATTATCCATGCCTCTGAGGTTGACCTTGAATTACAGAGGAAACCCAAGTAGGCACTGCTGAGCCAGGGATTACAGAACCAAGAAAAGAGAGTCTTTTAGTCTCAATAGAGGGTATTTTACCTCAAAGAGAGCAGTGTACAGGCTTTGTATACACTGGTCACTGAGAGACCTTTTCCTCCTTGTATTTTCTCAATAAAGCCTACAGGCTGTGGCTTTAAACCTCAAAGAGAAGCTATGTGTCACATGAGGTACAAGCACTAGAACATGAGGTTTTAGCCTTGTCATTTTAGTGTTCAGCCTTAGTTGACATATTAAATCAATAGATAAATAATTGTTCTACTTTATCTTTTTATTAGCTGTATTCAGGATCAAATAAACAACATTGTAGATAACTTCCTGTATTTATGTGGCCTGTCCAGTAGTTTCGAGGACAACTACCACTTCTCGAACATGCAGTTTTTAAGCATGTCTGATTTATTAAATATAGAAGCTCTGACTGTGGATCTTGCTTCAAAAGCCAGTTAGGGTTCTCGACTATGGAAAAGTGGTGAATATTTATAAATGAGTAGATAAATCAGAAAAGGGTGAGGGGATTCTATTTCCATGAAAATATTACTTTCATTTGGAAGGGGTGAAAAAAATTTTGGATGAGATTGTCACACATCTGAAGGTCAAAGTTGGTAAAGAAAGCTTGTACTTAGGGTGTTTTACTGTAGAGAATTTGTTAGATCTGAAAGACTATAAGAAATTGGGACATCAGAGAAATTTCAAGATGTTAGATGAATGAAATTCAGGAAGTGATTTTAGCTCTGGAAATAGCAAGCGCGCTGTGGAAGTATCAAGGCATACAGGAGGGGCATACTTAAAAAGGGGCAAGGTTATTGAAACCAAACTAGATTTAGATGACAGGCTAAACATATAGATTTATTTATTCATTTAAAAAATACTTTCTTAGGCCCTTGCAATACCTCACAGTAAAAAAAAAAAAAAAAAAAAAAAAGGTAAGACAAAAATGTCTACACTTTGTATGGCTCATCTTCCACAGATATACTCAAAACTTTTTTGAATGGTATTAACAATATGGGCAGTTATATGTGAGTTATTACTTGGTTGACTTGGATCAGAGAAAGCTAACAGAAAAGAAGAGTTCACTCATGAAGTGAACTGGAGTGATAACCCAGAGAAAGGCTGGATCCCAGGACACCCTGAGAGGCACCTCATTAAACTTCAGATACAAGTCAGTAATAAAAGCACTTATACTAATCATGCATTGAGGAATGGAACACATTAAAATGGTTAAAAAAATAAGAATTTGAATAAATTTGAGAGAAGCCTCAGAAGATAATCTTGACATGTCTTACCATTTTTAGATTACTTGCAATGTGACAATACTGTTGAGTAGCATACCAGCAAAATATATAGTTAGGACTCTAAGGGAAGGCACACAAAGTGTGAAATATACTAAAGGGGAACCAGGCAGGACATTAACAGATGGAGTCTAATCCTGGGCTAGTTGAACATTTAATCTTAACAATCGTGAAAAACAAAACAAACAAAAAACCAAAATACAATATCTTCGTCCAAAAACAAAGAAAAAAAAAAAAAAGAAAAGAAATGAAAAGAAAGTACAATTGGAAGAGAAGCAAAGGGATAACTTAAAAAATTAAAATTTTAACCACTCTGCTGAGCCTGCTTCAAGGAAATAGAGAAACCACAGGGGAAAATCGAACACTAGGGGATGTCTCATTAAAGCAGAAAAAAACAACTGTTGGAAAAAAAGTTTATATTGATATTGAAGTAGTAGAAATTGCTCAAGATACAAAAAGTGGAAAAGCTGTTAAAAGAACAATTTTTAAGGTGCATTTATGGTCCTCTGAATTTCAGGACATGTGTCAGAAGGAACAGATGTAATTTTGATTCAAGATTCTGCCTTGGATAATTTTTCAGCTAAGGAAAAAAAAATTGTGAGGAGAAACTTCTCCTTAGTAGGAAGATTAAACAGGGTTAAGCAATGGACAGAGCAAGCGGCAACAGTAAGTGGCTTGAAATGCCCAATGAAGAAACAAGGAACGTCACGTTAGACCCAGGGACTGTGGGAATCGTTGCTGCAGACTTGTACATTTTACATGAAAACAGATCGTCACAAATGTCAATTGCTGGGAAAGAAGGCAGAAAGAAGAGACTGATCCCACTTCATCTTATTCCCCCAATCCTGAGATATGATAAAGGTGACATAACCACCTGCTCTGTCCATTGACAGGAAACTCACAGGTTGTGAACTCCATCAGTCTTCACAGGCTAATTGGCATCCACTAGAGGTGAAACCGAAAAGATTTTTCCTTGCTTATCCTGGTGTCTTGGTGTCTAAGCCTTTTGTCAGATAACAGGAATTTTTGAGAACGTTAGTATGGAGAATGTATAACAATAAAAATACAATATTAACTATGGACACTTGGGAATTTCTTGTGTTTTCTAAATTTTATGAGTTGTTAAAGCAAACTAAATATAGGCTGAGAAGGACTCCGCACTTCTATATTTGTGTTTTTGTGGACAAACTGCAACCTAACTTAACAGGTAGACAAGATCGAGAACCTAACATGGGAATGTGTGCCTGTAACAGTGCCTGGGTCTTGGCCAATCCCAGCAGCCATACTTCAACCACTCATACACTGTTGAGTGTTCAAACTGTTCAAATAAGGCCAACGCTGAGCTGTAACCAATCCACTTGTTTCTGTACCTCACTTCTGATTTCTCTACCTCACTTCCGATTTCTGTACCTCACTTCCGATTTCTGTACCTCACTTCCGATTTCTGTACCTCACTTTCCTTATTTTGCCTATAAACCTTATCCCACCATGTGCCTATGCTGGAGTCTTTCTGAATCTGCTGTGATTCTGGGGGTTCCTGATTCGTGAATCATTTGTTGCTCAATTAAACTCCTTTAACTTTAATTCAGCTGAAGTTTTTCTTTTAACAGAGTATAGGGCTGGTATTGCAATGACAATACATGTCCTAGCAATCGTTAAAGGCTCTTTTAATACAATAACACATACAATAATAATAATAATTTTATTTATCATTCTCAGTATGTGCCAGGCACTGTTATTTTAAGGTCTTCATTTGGAATTTAAAATACAAATAGATTTAAGGTTCGATTAATTCAACTTTAAAACCTAAAAGAAATTTGTTTTTTCGAGGGAAAACCAGTCAACAGAATAATATCCTGGGATTCCAAGAGAACCCTCTGGCTGAGAGTGAGCAGAGTAAGAAATTGAGAATGATAATTGTGGACTTTCTTGAGATTTTACTAATTTTGGAGTGAAATTAAATTTTGGACTTTAACATTTTCCTGGACTGTCCTAAAGGGGAGAGGAATTAATAACATTTACATGTTGGACATTTAAATATTTGTATTCTTTAAGGCATATTTCTTCTGTCATCGAACTAATTATCAAATTTCTAGAAAGCTATATCAATCCTTGCAACAAGATATGTTTAGGATGGAAATTATTCTGGGAAGCAATTTATTTTATTTCACTTTATTAGCCTGTGGGGTAGTGTGAACTTGGAATTAATTTTATGTAATATTTTGATTTAATCTTATATTTTCTTGAGGCAAAAGCTAAATCCACATCCAGCGGTCCCAGGATAATACTAAAAAAGGCTGTATTTGGAATAGGGCAATTGTTTTAGGAAGTGGGAGTAGGACTAGCCTGAGAGAATAATGGTCTGCTCCACCCAGGGCAGAACTTTTAATTATTAAGGGTTAATTGTTAAGACCCATAGGTTAAGAGAATAAGATCTGGGGAGTGATACAGTGCAATTTATTTCCCTATGAATCTATTTCCTAGAGAAAGCATTTATTCCATTCCCCGAGAGAGAATAGTATTGTGAAGTTAACTTTTGCATCTCTTCCTATTTCCCAACTCTTTCCCTTGATAATTGCCTAAAGCAGTTTAGGAGAAAACAAATTGATCCACATAATAAATCTTGAGAATTGAGTCTCAGTTAGTTATATTTTGAGCATGGGCAATTTTAGTATATCATGTTGTTTTTGTAAATTTTTATTAATCTCTACTTATTTTGGTTTATTTTTAGACTTTTCTCAATTTTGTATTTTTTTCTAATCATTTTAAAGTCAATTACACATTCACATCACTATTTTTAATATAAAAACTTGGGTTAATTTTAATATCAAACAGTAGGACACTAGTTGGAAAATCCAAAATATCTAACATTAGCATATTGGTTGGAGCAACTTATACCTTCAACAACAGTGTAGTGATTGGAACACTGAACAAAGTTTCTACCATTGATGAAATGCTTAAGTAAAATATGACACCCTGCAAAAATGAATAAAAGTTACTTGAGCATAGAATGAGATTTGGAAGTACAAATCAAGGTTTTACCAGTGGTAGTTTCTGGATGCATTTACTTTTACTTATTTATATGCTAATTATTGTGTATTTATAATTGCTTTTGTGAGAAGGAAAACATAGAATTAATTTTAAAATAAAATTTACTACAAAAGGAAAATAAGTAGGTTTGGAGGATCTTGGTGCTTTATACTTAAAAGTGATAATTCATTATAAACTAATTATTCTTGCTCTGCTGGTTTGACTGTATTTTAATTTTATGCTCAGGTGTGAAAAACATTTAGTTGGTACCAATTAATTCCCTCTTGTCGGACATTTAATTTTACTCACCAATTAAACACATATTATTGAATATTGAATTTGTGCCAAATTATTTTCAGTTAACATGCTGGGCAATTGCAATGTGTGTTAACTTTTTAATTAAAACTAAAATCTTAAAATTAAAATATAATTAAATATAGCTTAAAAGATATGTGTGCTTATATCTTAACTCTGAAGAATACAATTTTACCTTTTTGTTATTTCAAATGAATTCTAGAAACTTATGTCTCTGGGTCACTACTATAGTTTCAGTATTTGTTTTCTACAAAATTCGTGTTGAAATTTAATCACCATTGTGGCAGTATTGAGACGTAAGACCTTTAAGAGGTGATTCTGTCATGAAAGCTCTGCTTTCATGAATGGATTAATGGGTTATCATAGGAATGAGACTTGTGACTCTATAAGAAGTAGAGAGATCTAAGCTGGCACATTCAGCTTCTTGCCATGTGATGCCCTGTGTCACCCTGGGACTTTGCAGAGAGTCCCCATCAGCAAGAAGTCACTCACCAGATACAGCCCCTTGACCTTGGACTTCCTAGCCTCCACAACTGTAATAAATAAATTTATTTTCTCTATAAATGACCTACTTTCAGGTGTTCTGTTGCTAACACAGTCACCAATTAAAAAAAATTGTTTGCAAAGAGATCATTATAATATTTGTCATCAAATCCATTGGTGTTTTCGGAAAACACTTTTCCAGATTTTAATTCTGTTAATATCTTGTAACTCTCTCCATTACTTTAAAATAGTCCTAAAATATCATGTTTATTCTTCAATATCTTTTCCATATCCTACTCAATTACTTTCTTCTGCTATATTCACCACTTTCATATTCCTTTCTCCTTATTTCATCTTTTATCTTTTTTATCTGCTGTTTGCTTCATTCTTTTTTTATCTTCTATTTTACCATTTTTATTTTCTCTTCTTTTTTTCCCTTTGCCCCCCTTCCTTTTTTTCTCCTTCTTTCTTTTCTTTCTGCTTTTATTCTTTTCTCTTCGAAATGAACATTATCCTTTAATTCCTCACTTCAATTCTGCTTAATTTTTTCACATCATTGGATTCCAAAGTGTAGTCTGAGAATTTCTGGGGGTCATCTTTCTTTAACTACATATTTGTGTGAGGCAAGCTTTTCTGCATGCACTTCAACAAACAAAATGTTACAACAAACTTAATGATCGACAGCTGTTCATCTCTTAATCCCCCAAACCTGTGAAGACATTATCTTATGTGGATAAAAGACTTGCAGATGTGATTGATTTAAAAATCTTGAGATGGGAGATTATTCTAGGGGCCCCACTGTAATCACAGGTATCCTTATAAGAGGGAGGCAGGAGGGCCAGAGTCAGAGAAGATGTAAGGATGGTATCAGTGATTTGGCTAAGAGCCAAGGACTGTGTGCACCCTCTAGAAGCTGGAAAAGGCAAGGAATGTGTTCTTCTCTAAAGTCTTCAGAAAGAATGCCATCTTTAATTTGCTTCATTAGACCCTAGGCTTCTGGCCGCTATAAAACTGGACTTCTGACCGCCAAAACTGTATGATAATAAATTTGTGTTGTTTTCAGACACTAAGTTTGTGGTAATTTGTCACAATAGCGACAGGGAACTAACACAGATCTATGTAAGGATTGACATTTTAGGCTGGTGGTTTAGGAGTTTTAAAGATTGTAGATTCCGAGTTCCCACCTTCAGAGAGTAATATTTGGTAGATCTGTAAGGGGAATTGGAAACTGTTTTTAAGAATTCCTCAACTGACTTGGGAAATCAAAAATGTTTGAGAAGTGTTGGTTAAATTGTTAAAGGCACAGACAGAAATTTAAAGGGTGGGTACTTTCTGGCTGTTTAGAGAAACGTAGCCTATATCTGGATTTCAATTTGCAGTTACAAATTGAAAATATCTGTAAATAATTACTTGTAATTCACATGATTACAATTGTTTCTAAAATCTACTCAAGAACTGTCGCTTTAAATTTTTAACATTTGAATAATATATATTGAAATTGAGCAGCCATCACTGTAGTAATTGTCCAGCTTGATATATGGGGAAAATACCAAGTTTCCTTTTAAGCAATCTACTCAGGTTATCTTTTTCATAACCACAACCTATTTTTTTACTTTTATTTCTTCAATTTTTGAAGTACTACTGATTTATCATGCTAACTGAAAAACATTATTTTACTTGCAAGGTTGGAAGAACCACAGAAAATGTGAAGTCATTTTAAAAAACCATGATCTTTGTGGTTAAAAGGAATGGAAATCGTGTAAAGTAACTCCCAAAATCAAAACTGTTTCACTGGCTTCTCATCATGTTTAGAACAAAATCAAAATTTCTGAATATGGCCTATATCATCTGGACCCCGGCTACCACTCTGAAAATAACTCCCACAACTCCCCTGCCTTACCCACTTCCCACCAGCAAAAGTCTCCTTGCTTTCCTCAAATACGTCAATTATGAGGTGGCATCAGGTCTCTCACAATTGCCTTTCCTTCTACCTGTTATCTGCATGATTCACTGTCTCTTCACGTGTCTACTTAAATATTCCTTAGAAAGGCTGTCATGTTTCTGGGTGCTGCAAAGATAATTAATATCAGACATACAAGTGCTGAGGAAGGGAAAGCTGGCAAAAGATCATTATACGTAGTTTAGGCAGGTTATTGTGGCTGCTTAATATAAACATGTACATACACTGGTTGTGAGTATAAATTGGCACGACCATGTTGAACAACTAAAGTTAAATATCTGCATATTATACGACCCACTTCTAGGTACCTGTTCAAGAAAAACGAATATATTTGACCACTGAAATATATGTACAAGAATGTTATTAGGAGATTTATTCACAGCAGCTGCTGAACAGGGAATTGCACATAGACACAGCCTATCAACAGAGAATAACTAAATTGATCTATTTATGTAATGGACTCCTCCACAGAAATGGAAAAAATGAAATACAATGATATAAAAAACAATGGTGGCCGATGACTGTAATCTCAGCACTTTGGGAGGCTGAGGTGTGCAGTTTGCCTGAGCCCAGGAGTTCATGAAAAGCCTAGGCAACATGGTAAGACCCTACCTCTACAAAAAATATAAACATTATCTGGGCATGGAGGCACATGCCTGTATTCCCAGCTCCTTGGAAGGCTGAGGTGGGAGTACCCTTATGCCTGAGTGAGACTCTGTCTCAAATTAAAAAAAAAAGAAAAATTAAAAGGTTAAAAAAAAAAAACCCCATTGATTGAAAGACATAATGTGACATGAAATGAGCTAGTTACAAGGATCTATGTTGTATGAGTCTAGTTCTATGAAGCTCAAGATCAAAGAAAATATTGTGAGTATAAAATAGACATTATGTTTAGAGGCATATAGACTGGGTGGAGCATGAGGAAGTCTTTCAAGGTGCCGGAAATGTCCTGTATCTTGATTGGTTGGAAGTTGCACAGTTCTATACATATGCAGAAAGTCACCATGTTGTGCTGTGTACTTTAGACAGCAGTAGAAGGGATTCAAGGACTTCACTATCTTTTGTTTTTAACAAACAGATCTGTTAAATGGGAACTCACACACAAATATGAAAGTTAAATGTATAAAGTATTTTAAACAGTTACAAATAAAATGCTATGAATGTTAAAAAGAAAAAGGAACAGATACACTATTTGCTCAATTGGCTGTTACTCTCTGAGTGAGGTCTGGCAAAGCAGGATATTATTAGTCAAATTGAGCACATCATAATACCTTTTAGGAGAGTTTCAAGAATGAAACAAACTTGCAAGTCATACAGTGTTTTGTATTATTAAAAATAGTAGTGTAGAAAACATAAAATATCCATAATCCAGTTTCAATAATTATCAAGATGAATCAAATCTTGTTTCATTTATAGCCCTGCCCATTGTCTCTCATATAATTTGAAGCAAATCCCAGACAGTATATCAGCATATCTGTAAATACTTCAGTATGATCTTTAAAAGATTATGTCTTTGAAAATCATAAGGTCAGACATGGAAGCTCACACCTGTAATCCTAGCCCTTTGGGAGGCCAAAAGAGGAGGATTGTTTGAGGCCAGGAGTTCAAGACAAGCCTGGGAAACATAGTGAGACCCTGTCTCTACAAAAAAATGTAAAAATTAGCCAGACCTGTAGACGTAGCTATTAGGGGGACTGAGGGGAAAGGATTGCTTGAGCCCAGACTTTGAGGATGAAATGAGCTATGATCACACCACTGCACTACAGCCTGGGCAGAAGTGAGACCGTGTTGATAAGGTGAGATAAGCTTCACACACATGGATGAATGTTTGATATTTTTTTTGGTCAACATATCAAAAAGAATTTACATATTTTATCTTCTTTCTTAGAACTTTTCTGTTGAAGAAACCAGGCCATTTATCTTGTTGCATTCCCCCAGACTGAATTTTGCTTTCAGTGCATGGACTATGGATTGAGTAGCAGAGCTATATTTTACTCAACAAATCATCTATAGATAGAATATTGAGTGGTTTGCGGTCTTCGTTACTATAATAGTACTGCAATGAATAGCTTTGTGGATATTTGTGTTTGTATTTTTGTCTGTGTTTTGGACAGATCTCTAGACACGGAATTGTAGTATCAAAAGGTAATGCATATGAAATTGTTTAGATACTGCCAAATTCTCTTCTATTAGGGTTGTTCTATTTTGCATTTCTACCAGCAAAGTTTTAGCATTCATTTCCCCACAGTTTTCTAACAGAATAGCTTGGCAAACTTTTGGAATTTTGCCTAATACTTGAAAAAAGCCATCTCAGTATACTTTTATTTGAATTTTTTTTTTTTTTTTTTTTTTGGTGAGCTGAGTTGAGCATACAGATAACTTAAGCTTCTGTACGTTAAGCAATGACTTTTCATAAAAATATTTTACATATTTAAATAAGCAGCAGTTAGCCTGGTGAGCTATCTATAGCTTATAGTTTGTAGGGATGTTAAATGTTAAAAATATTTTGATAAATAAAATGTTATTAAAATATCATAATTTTAATGTAAGCATTTTAATTTAATCAATTGTAGTATATATGAAAATATTTTGTAGAATGACTTGTAACTGATAACCATAAGTAGTAAAATCGGTAAAAGGTGCTCTTATAGAGTGCATTAAATATTTTCATGTTTTGGAAATATAGAGTTTAGAATTTTTCTTTTTGTTCCTGATATTTTAATATGGCCAGAGGCATCTTTAATTCAGATTAGAAAACCTGTTAATTATCTAGTAATAGTGAATTGCTTTAAAATCTAGAATGGGACAAAGCAAAGAAGGCATTTCTCCCTTTTCTCCAGTCTCAAGGATGAAAGGCTAAAGGCAAAATGGCATATGCAATGGGCCTGAGAGTTAAGTGGGCAGAGGTATAAAGGGGGAGATGAGAAGTTAAAAGTTGTCTCTTCCAAAAGTAACGCCTTTTTGTTTTTGTGTGTGTGTGTGTCTGAAAGACTGTTTTATAGTGTTACCCACTTTGGACTGAACTTTTCTTCCTTTTCTTCCCCTTTTCATGTTTGCTAAATTAAGCTGGACTTTCCTTCCATTCAGGAGGCCTGAAGGAGCCAGGATAAGGTCAAATGGAAAGCAAGTACAGAATGGGCAATTTAGGAAAATTTGATTTCATTTGACAAGAAATATTCAGTTTTTTATTACTTTAAGAGAAGTAGAACCCAAGCCTGGGTCTGGATCTAGGAGAAAAAGAGTCTAAGCTATGGCTTGACCTACTTTAATTTAGACAAGGCAGTGGGTCAGAAATAATCCTTGAGGATCACAAGGCTGGAAGAGTATATGCCACTCTAAGGCTAAAGCTGGTACCTCCCTTGATGCCTTGAAAATGTATCAGGCCACTGTATTAGCCTTTAGGTTTCCCCGTCATTGTTTTTCAATGGAAACAAAATTAAGTTCTTCCATGTGCCTATCACCTGCTAGGCTATAAACCAGCTTTTGAGGAGTTAAAAATACACAGCCACTGTGCTGAAGAAGGTTTTAACCTTCTTAAAAAGGTACTAGAATGCGGGGCTTGGATGCATGAATTCTGGAGCCAGGCCCTTAAGCCTGGATAATTTTGATCAAGTTATTTAAACTCATTGCAACTTAGTTACTTCATTTAAAATTATCAATATTAACTGTAAGGTGCTTAAAACATCAACTAGTACATAGTAAACTGTTAATTTTTGTTATGATTACAGTTATTGAAAACAGACCCTGTCTTTGATTTGTCCCTGTAGTAAATATCTGCTGTTCATTTTTCTAACGTACTCAGTTAATGCCTATGGCCAAGGACAGAAAATCCTCCATGGCTATTCTGCTAAGGTTTCAGGGAAATATACACTCTTATTTTTCTTTGTGGATGAAGAAGTACTTAGTGGAATAAGCACTTTCCCAGCCATGCAATCTTTCCTTTGCAATTAATTCACTGTGCATATAGAATGAATGATTTATTATCTGGAAATCTTAGCTTATTCATTTATATAAAGTGAAATGTTATCTTTAAAATTCATCATACCTGTAAAACATCATTTTTAATAAGTAGCCTTGACACAAAAAGTATACTTTATTGTTAAGCAGCCGTATAAGAAATTATAAATACTTTCAGGTATAGCCAAATATACTCTATCTGGTGAAAATCTTGCAATGTGTTGCAACTAATTCTTGGGCTTGGAGGAAATTTTAAATCTAGAGTTTATAGTTCACTGAGCTTAAAGTTAATCACACAGTATTTAAGGTTAATTGTTATATTTACAGAACTAGCAATTCTTAGAAAAAATACCGATTGGATTTTCCACACCTACCAATCACTTCCAGTCAATCAGGTAACTTTGTCTAGAACAGGAAAGGAAACTGTTCAAATCTATTGGATTTCTTTAATATATCTAAGTATATAGTGAGGCAAAATAATCTGCACATAAATATCGTAAGTAATAAAAGGGACATTTATTTTGTACATCTATCAATATATTAGAAAATATACTATCATTGATACTACCACTCCATGTATGTAAGTGTATATGTGTGTATACACATACATACATACATAGTATACATTCAGGGTTAGACACAACAATGGCAAAGATGTATGAGTGTGTATACAATTCATAATGTACTTAAAACACTGGAATGGTTTCAAGTCATTGCCGATTTCTGATTTACAGTTACTTGTAGATTGTTATTCTAACCTTAAGTGATATTTAAGCCTTATAAAGATTTCAAATGCTAATACTTTCTAATTATTTATTTAAAAACCATCAAAATTATGTTAAATAGTTTCTAGCATGGTAAACTTAAGTAAAAACATATAGAACATTTGACAATGATACTAGCAAACTCTGCTGCAAAAAAATTAAAAGTTCAGAATGCCTATTAGAGATTGGTTCATATCTTTAAAATAAGAAGTTTCCACGAGAATCTCTATGGTGCATGGTTTGAAGATATGATCTTTTGATATGGGCTTCTTGAACTAAACTGACTTTGCTATTTAACTGTGTGACCCTGGGCACTCTGTTTCCTCATCTGTCAAGTATGTCTAAGAGGTGTAGGACAATGCCTCACACAGCAAATAAAGTCATAATTATGATAAGAAACCTGAGATTCCTTTGAGCTTTAGAATTGTATGAAAGAACAGTAATATCTGTTTAAGAGATGATACTAAGGGCTTCTTTAGCCATACAATACTGAAGAAAATGAGCTCTCAATGAAATAAACACTTTAATTTTTATTGTATGCATTTATAATATAAACAATAGCTTATAGGAGTTAGCTTGGAGCTTGCGAGAATTCAAGGTGATTTGGGAAGACTGAATGTGGCAATAATTGGAAATACTGCTCTGATTTATTTCTCTAATCTTGACATATAAGATGAAGGATTCATGTAGAATCACTTAAGTTTTATATGTTACTAATGTAGCTTTGTACTGATTAAAACTGGAAGAGAGCCTAATGCTTTCTTTCCATTTGCTGAGTTTCATGGGTATGTGTTTAATCTGAACTCTTTTTAATGAGAGTGAAATGAAGAAAGCTGAAAAAGGCCAGTCCTAAACCTAAGCATCAGTTAGTTACACAATAGGTTCAGGGAATGTGTTTAAAAACCAGAAGGCCAGTGCTTAGTCATCTTGCTTCTATCTGCCTTGTTCTCTGTAGAGATTTAGATAGTATACTTTATAAATTGCTGGAGAATGGAGATAAAACTTGACGATTTTAATGGAACTGGCTGTTGTTTCCCTAGAGTAATTCAGTTAAAGTTGCCCTGTGTTGAACATCAGTGAAACAATTTCTCTTTCTTCTTAGGTTCATTCTGTGAAGAGAATTAAATAGGAAAAAAAAAATTACATTTCAGATCTTTTTTGTAAGACCAAAATTTTCTGGCCAATATTTGAACATTGCAAATAATTGTGTAAGTAAAGATTATTCATTTAGACAGTGTTCTCATTTCAACAATAGCTCATTTATAGTATTTAATTACATGATGTTCCAAATGATATCATATCATTCCAGTAGAATAGGGGAGCTTTCCCAGTCACTGTTTTGAATATTTCATCTAATTAGAGAACAGAACTTTTATGTTGTGAGTGTAATCTAATGTTGTAGGATATAATCTCTATTTTATGTTTTTGGATAAAGAAGATGGGAGAGTGATCAGAGAAGAAATGTTTGAATAAACATTTAACATAAGTTCAAATGCTCATATGTGCTTTTTATTGTTGTAAAACAGGTTACATCAAAAAATAATTTTATATTTTATAGTTTTACTAATCTCTAAGGGTTGTCTGAATGAAATACAGACATTAAAACTGATACCAGGATAGCACAACTAGTGAAAAAATTAATATGACCAACTCAAGTAATTTGCTTAAGAGCACTTAAGACCCAGAAATAGAACCACACAAATGCAACCATCTAATTTTTGACAAAGGTGTAAGAGAAAGTCAAAGGAGAAAGGGTATTCTTTTAAACAAATGGTAGTAAAGCAATTAAACATCCATAGACAAAAACAATAAACCTTGATCCACATCATACACTTTTCTTAAAACCAACTCAAAATAGATAACTCAAAACCATAATATTTTTAAAAGGCAACATAGGAGAAAACTCTGAAACCCAGGGCTCGGTCACATGTTCTTAGACGTGATACCAAGAGTACCACCCATAAAAGAAAAAATCAGTAATTTGGACTTCATCAAAATTAATAACATTTGCTCTGAGAAAGACCCTTATAAGGAAATTAAAAGACAAGCTATGGAATGAGAGAAAATAATTGTAAAGTACATATCTGACAAAGACTTCTATTAGAATATATAAGAACCTCTCAAAACTCAGCAGTAAAGCTAACAAACAACCCCCCCCAAAATAACCAATAAAATTAGAAAATGTGAAAGACGTGAAGAAACATGTCACTGAAGAGGATATAAAGATGACAAATAAGCACATAAAAAAATGTTCAACATCACCAGTTGTTACAATACGAATGTAATTCAAAATACCATTTGCTATCGTCAGTATTTTAGTTCTTCCAAAAGGAATGTAGTGATATCTCATTTGGATTACATTTGTATTTCCAGATTTCACAGTCCTACCAGCAATGTATGAGAGATCCAGTTCCTCTGCATCCATGTAATCCAAAATGAGATGTCACTATATATCTTTTGGAAGAACCAAAATAGTGACAATACCAAATGCTCGCAGGACTGTGAAATCTGGATAATAGTTTGGCAGTTTCATAAAAATACTAAACATATGCTTACCACTAGACAATCGAGCACTTGCACTCCTGAGAATTTATTCTGGGGGTAGAGTGGGAGGTAGGGAAATATGTCCACGTAGAAACCTATACATGATTGTTGAAAGCAGCTTTGTAAGAAATGGCCAGGCCGGGCTCAGTGGCTCACGCCTGTAATCCCAGCACTTTGGGAGGCTGAGGCGGGCGGATCACGAGGTCAGGAAATCGAGACAATCCTGGCTAACACGGTGAAACCCGTCTCTACTAAAATTACAAAAAAAAATTAGCCGGGCGTGGTGGTGTGCGCCTGTAGTCCCAGCTACTCGGAGGCTGAGGCAGGAGAATGGCGTCAACCCGGGAGGCGGAGCTTGCAGTGAGCCGAGATTGCGCCACTGCACTCCAGCCTGGGTGACAGAGCGAGACTCCGTCTCAAAAAAAAAAAAGAAAAGAAAAAGAAATGGCCAGAAACTGAAAACAACAAAAATGTCTTTCAACAAGTGAATGGTTAAAAAAACTGTGATCCATATATACCATTGAATACTACTCAGCAATAAAAAAGAATGAATTATTAATACATACAACTTGGATGTCTTGAACAGATCTCAAGGGCACCATGCTGAGTGAAAAAAAAAGCCAAGTTATTCATTTACGTTAATCTACACAACTAATGAAATAACATAAAAGTATGCATGCACATTGTATTGAATGTCAATGTCTTGGTTTTAATATTGTACTGCAATTATATAAGATGTAATTATTGAGGAAATCGAAGGGAATACTACACTGGCACCTGTCCTCTTTGTACAATTTTTTGCAACTTCCTGTATCTACAGTTATTTCAAAATAAAAGTTTAGGCAGGGCACGGTGGCTCATCCCTGTAATCCCAGCACCTTGGGAGGCCAAGGTGGGCAGATCACTTGAGGTCAGGAGTTCGAAACCAGCCTGGCCAACATGGTGAAACCCCATCTCTACTAAAAATACAAAACAATTAGCCGTGTGGTGGAGCATACCTGTAATTCCAGCTACTTGGGAGGTTGAGGCAGGAGAACTGCTTTAGTCTGGGAGGTGGAGGTTGCACTGAGCTGAGATTGTGCCACTGCACCCCAGCCTGGGTGACAGACTAAGACTCCATCTCAAAATAAAGAAATAAAGAAAAAGTTAAAAAAAAAAAAATACAAACACGGGATGTGATAAACAGTCCTTCCTAACTGGGTTTTGTTGCATATGGGTGTGAGATGTCGAACTGTAGCAGTTGATGTCCAAGACGGCGGTCAACAGGAAGGTAATGGATAAGCCTCCACATGATAAGGGGGCCTGATATAGTTTGGATATTTGTCCCCACCCAAATCTCATGTTAAAATATAATCCCCAGTATTGTAGGTCGGGCCTGGCAGTGACTGGAATATGGAGGCAGAATCCTCATGAATGGTTTAGCACCGTCCCTTTGGTGCCGCCCTCCAGATAGTGAGTGCATTCTTGGAAGATGTGTTCTGAGATCTGATAGTTTAAAAGTGTGTGGTGCTTCCCCTCACCCCTCCAGTTCTCACCATGTGATGTGCTTGCTCCCCTTTGCCTTTTGCCATAATTGGAAGCTTCCTGAGACCTCCCAGAAGCAAATGCAGCTATGCTTCCGTAGAGCCTGTAGAACCATGAGCCAGTTAACCCTCTTTTCTTTATAATTTACCTAGATTTCTTTACAGCAATGCAAGAATTGGCTAATACAGGGCCTTCAGGATCAAAACCAACTTTCCCACAGAGTACTCATTCAGACCACCGAAGATCACATTTAAAACAAAGATCTATCACCTGAACATTGATGAAAATGGGAAGGTCTGTTTGCCAGTAATTAGTGCTGAAAACTAGAAGCTGGCAACCAAAACCAACTAAGTAATCCGGTCAGTCTCTCATAGCACTGATGAACTACCTCCAGCCCCAAGCATTCCCTTTGGCCTGACCTACCTGAAGAATACTCTAAGGATCGTAAAAAATTCTGTAAGAATGCTGGAGAGTTTACAAAGCAATGTAGTCAAAAGTGACTTGAGGACTGAAATCTACTGCGATTGATTCCAGCAAATGTGAGCAGAGCTCTTGCCCCTGAGAGCAGTGCATTCAGACACCCAAAAAGCAAGGCTCTGTGGAAAATTGACATATGCCATCCCCTGGGTTCACTTGTGGCAGTTACTAGCTTTCCATAGTTTTCTCAATCAAAAGTGATCTAGGTAACTTGTAAAGAAAAGATGAAAAATTTAAGATGCTTTCATTCTGCTTTGTTTGTTTTTAAAAATCACTGCTTCAACCTACTTCAAAAGAATGATTTTCCTTTTCTTGTGCAAAGTTATCCAAAATCTTCAAGCTACACTTAGCTCCTAAGGTTAAAAAAGAAAAAAAAGAAAAAGAAAAGTGGTTGACCTTCTTCCTTTTGCCCTTGCAACTCCCATTTCTTGCACTCATTTTCTTTTTCATTTATTCACTTCCTCAGACCTAGGCCCTGCCTCCTCCACATAGGAGATGAGAGGACCCAGGTGTTTCTGGTGGCCTTTCTTCTCGCTCATTTGGACTGCTCTATGTAGGAGTTGGTTTAAATTCTCCTGACTCCCCGTTTATAAGGTCATTTAAAAAATTTAAAAACAAGCAAACAGCCACGCCCCTCCCCTCCAGCCCTCTCCCTAAAAATCCGTGGAAAGGGAGAGTCAGCTGTCCTGTAAATAACCAGCTAATGTTCCTACATTATAGTCAATGACTCGGGCAAACCTCGATGTCAGGGTGCATGACTGATCTCCGGCCGGACCTGGCCCACATAGGTAAACCCTACAATAACAGGTCTGCCAGCCAAGAGGATGCTGTGCACACTGCGTGTGGTGAATCTCTCACCAGAAATACTCCAGAGACAAAGGGTGGCACTCCTCCTGCAGCCAGTTAGATCTTCTGGTCCTTGCAAGCAACGCTAAAGCCAGAATGTCCATTTGAACTTTCAAGCTCATCTGTCGCCGAGTTCCATAGGAATGTGCCACGGGGCTCGATCTCCACTTTCTGGATGCGCGGCCCTCCCACAGTCCTCCCCCGGCACAGTCTGATCCTGTGCGACATTGGAACTGGAATTGGCAGGACTCGGCTATTCAGGGCAGCAGTCTGGGGTCTCGGGGCCTCTGCTGGCTCCTTTGTCCTGGGCGCAGCCAGCCAGCCAGCCAAGGAACAAGACAGACGTCCCTCTTCCTTTGGACTCACAACCTTTGCAGAGTCAAGCTCCCCTTGAAGCTCACTCAATAATATCCTTTTAAATGTGTCTTAAATTGTTTTGACTGCTTCTGTTTTTTTTTTTTTGAAGAAATAAAAATTGATCTTAGAATTTAAAACAACAACAACACAGACGCACGCGCACACACACACACACACACACACACACAAACTACAGCAGTAAAGTGGCCTAAGGAGACAAACAAGAAAAAGCCAATATGCTGAATACGGTATAATTGGAAACATGGAAGACAGTTGGCTTCTGATGCCATCTTTGGATCACTAACTTAACTAAACTTGGAATGACTTATGTCTAGTAAATTACTAAATGACCTAATAAATGACTTCATTGTTTAAGCTTAAAAAAAAAGCACTAAGATTCTCCTCAAAACTATTAATATTAAATGCTATAAAATGTAAATAGAAAAATTATTTAAAAAATTAAAATTCTGGCATATATGTACTGAATTGCATCATCTTTGGCAATTTTCAAATGAGACACCCTGGAATATCTCCCAAAGAAATCTAAATTCACCATATTTTATTAAACTACTGAACTGACAGTATATGAAAAACACAGATGTTAAACACAAAATAAACGCAGAAACAAATTCAGATTTTAAAAAGTATAATGTGAGTTTGAGAAATGGCTTTGGTTCTTAGCAAAAGTTAGAAAGTTAGGGATTTTGTCAAGACTTGAAGAGTCTTTAAAATTTGGAAAAGACTATAAAGATTTATAAATAAGATTTTCTTAAAGTTCATGTGATATTCCAGAACAAGAGATAACTCATAAGATTAAGATATTTTAATTTTAGCTTTAAATACTTTTTGTTTTCTCTCTAATTTTGCCACCATGTAAAAATGTTAGTGCAGTATTTTAGTACATGCTTTGAGTTTAATCTATGTTAAACTTTCAAAAATTTTTACATTAGTTCTATGGGTTGAGCCATTAGTGTTTCTACAAATGGTCTTAAGATTGCAAAACTATGCAATTGTATTGAACTAAAAGAACTCATAACAATGAATAACTCCTAAAATGTTTAAGCCTATGAATTCTTGCAATATGATCAATTACATATACTTAATTTGCTTGTTGAATTTTAATTTCTAGAACTTTATTTAACTTTAAAGCCTGAAGCTAATATTTTATTGAGGTAATAATTTAATCTTTGGGTACTTGGACAATTTATAAGGAAAAAAGAGGCAAAACAATAGTCACTAATCATTGTTATATCTACCCTTTTGATTATTTTTATATATTATACTATGGTTGTAGAGTAAAAATATATACAATTTTCTTTAAATGGTCAATAAAACTCAAAAATTATTAATCTGGTAGATTTGGGCTTGTGAAAAATTATTTTTTGGCTTTCTGAGTTCTTCTTATTTTTAATTTGGAAAACAAAATTTGGTTACTTTGGATAAAGATAATGCTATAATAGAATGCATCTTCCAAAATTCGTTTGTTAAAACTTAATCCCAATGTAACAGTATTGGAAGATGGGGCCCAATGAGAGACGTTTAGGTCATGAGTGCTTCATCCTCATTAATGTATTAACGCTCCTAAAAATGGGCTTCTGGGAGTGGGTTCACACTTCTGCTCTTCTGCCGTATTTGGACACAAGTTTGTCTGTTTTTGCTCTTCCAGTTTCCACCATGGGAAGATACAGCAAGAAGGCCCTCACCCAACACCAGATGCTTGTGCCTTGATCTCCCAGCCTCAAGAAATGTGAGAAATAAATTTCTGTTCTTTATAAATTGCTCAGTCTTAGGTATTGACTAAGACCAGATGGTAACATAAACCATAAGATAATACTTGGTTTAGGGGTTACAGAAAAATATAAATATGTATTGTGCTCGTTTTGCTAGGGCAGCCGTAATGAAGTACCACACACTGGGTGACTTAATCAACATAAATTATTTTTTCTCACATTTCTGGAAGCTAGAAGCTCAAGATCAAAGTATCCTCAGGGTTGCGTTTTTTTGAGGACTCTCTCCTTGACTTGTAGGTGGCCATCTTATTCCTTTGTCTTCTACTTGCTCCTCTTCTGTGCTTGTATGTATTTTAATCTCCTCCTATAAGACCAATCATGTTGGATTAGTGCCTATCATTACAACCTTATTTTAACCTAATTTCCTCTTTAAGATACCTTTCTCCAAATATAGTCACATTCTAGCATACTGAGGTTTAAGACTTCAAAACATCAATTTTGGGGCGATATAATTCAGCCTATTACATATATATATATATGATAAATATGTGTATTAGTCTGTTCTCACACTGCTGTAAAGAACTACTTGAGACTGAGTAATTTATACAGAAAAGAGGTTTAATTGACTCACAGTTCTATGTGGTGAGGGAGGCCTCAGGAAACTTACTCACATGGTGGAAGGTGAAGAGGAAGCAAGGCTTGTCTTACATGGCAGCAGGAGAGTGCAAGAGCAAGAGTGGAACAGCCAAACACTTTTAACCCATCAGATTTCATGAGAACTCACTACTCTCAGGACAGCATGGGGGAAACTTCCCCCATGGTCCTGTCACCTCCTACTAGGTCCCTCCCTCAGTATGTGGGGATTATAATTTAAGATGAGATTTGGGTGGGGACACAAAGCTGAACCATATCATTCCACCCCAACCCCTCCCAAATCTCATGTCCTTTGCACATTTCAAAACACAATCACGCCTTCCCAATAGTCCCCCAAAGTCTAAACTCATTCCAGTATTAACCTAAAAGTACAGGTCCAAAGTGTCATCTGAGGCAAGAAAAGTCCCTTCTGCCTATGGGCCTGTAAAATCAAAAGCATTAGTTACTTACAAGATACAATAGAGGTACAGGCATTGCATAAATGCTTCCATCCCAAATGGGATAAATTGGCCAAAACAAAGGGGTTACAGAAACCCAATAAGGCCATCATTAAATCTTAAAGCTCTGAAATAATTTCCTTTCACTCCATGTCTCACATCTAGGGCATGCTGATGCAACGTGGGCTCCCAAGGTCTTAGGCAACTCCACCCCTGTGACTCTGCAGGGTACAGCCCTCGTGGCTGCCTTCATGAGCTGATATTGAGTGCCTGAAGTTTTTCCAGGTGCACAGTGCAAGCTGTCAGTGTATCTACTATTCTGGAGTGTGGAGGATGGACCCTCTCCTCACAGCTTCACTAGGCAGTGCTCTAATGGGGACTCTGTGTGGAGGCTCAAACCCTACATTTCCCCTCTGCATTGCCCTGGTAGAGGTTCTCCATGAGGGCTCCACTCCTGCAGCAAACTTCTTTCTGGACATTCAGCTATTTCTCTAATGCTCTGAAATCTAGGAAGAGGCTCCCAAAGCTCAACTCTTGTCTTTTTTGCCGCTGCAGGCCCAAAACCACGTGGAAGCTGACAAGGCTTGGGGCTTGCACTCTCTGAAGCCATGCCTGGAGGTGTACCTTGGCCCCTTTTAGACATGGCTGAAGCTGGAGTAGCTATAATGCAGGGCACCATGTCCTAAGGCTGTACAGAGCAGTGAAGCCTTGACCTGGCCCAAAAAATCATTTTTACCTCCTAGGCCTCTGGACCTGAGATGGGAGGGGCTGCTGTAACTATTTCTGAACTGAACTGCCTGGGAGACATTTTCTCCATTGTCCTGGCTATTAACGTTCGGCTCCTTGTTACTTATGCAAATTTCTGCAGCCAGCTTGAATTTCTCTTCAGAAAATAGGTTTTTCTTTTCTACTGCATGGTTAGACTGCAAATTTTCCAAACATTTATGCTCTGCTTCCCTTTAAACATAAGTTCCAATTTCAGACTATCTCTTTGTGAATGCGTATAACTATACACTGTCAAGAAAAAACAGATCACCTTTTGAATGCTTTACTGCTTAGAAATTTCTTCTGCTAGATACCCTAAATCAGCTCACTCAAGTTCAAAGTGCTATATATCTCTAGGGCAAGGCTAAAAGACTGCCAGTGTCTTTTCTAAGGCATAGCTAAAGTGACCTTTACTCCAGTTCCCAATAAGTTTCTCATCTCCATTTGAGACCCGCTCAGCCTGGACTTCACTATCCATATTACTATCAGCATTTTGGTCAAAACCATTCAACAAGACTCTAGGAAGTTCCAAACTTCCCCACATCTTCCTGTCTTCTTCTGAACCCTCCAAACTCTTCCAACCTGTGCCCGTCAAAGTTGCTTTCACATTTTCAGTTATCTTTATAGAAGTGCCCTAAACTTTTGGTACCAATTTTCTGTATTAGTCCATTCTCACACTGCTATAGAGAAATCCCAAGACTGGGTAATTTATAAAGAAAAGAGTTTTAATTGACTCACAGATTCACATCACTGGGGAGACCTCAGGATATTACAATCATAGCAGAAGTTGAAAAGAAAGCAAGGCATGTCTCACATAGTGGCAGGAGAGAGAGAGTGAGGGGGGAACTGCAAAAACACTTTTAAACTGTTGGATTTTGTGAGAACTCAATATCATGAGAACAGCATGGAAATTACCACCCTCATGATGCAGTCTCAACATGTGGGGATTACAATTCAAGATGAAACTTGGGTGGGGCACAGCCAAACCATTTCAATATGGTTTGGTTAATACCCCAGTATCTCATCCTATGGACTTTTTAGATTGGTGAAAGGATCTGTTGTCTTGGTTTAATTTGGGCACTCTTACCTCCTGGTCTAGAAGAAAACTAAAAACTATTTTCTTAGTATTTGCTATGTTGCAATACTCAAATATATGATTTCCAGAATCTTAAATGCAGTTACAAAGCCACTGTCCCCCAAATAATCATTCACCAAAATAATAAAAACTAAACTTTATAAATGTTGAATTTATCACAAGAGAAAAACTTATTATGTGATCATGACTCTACAAAGAGTGATCCAGATTTGGATTGATCATATCCCCAGATTATATTGATTTGCTGTCCAGCACAGGCATAAGAACAAGAAAATACAGAGAGCTCTGTCTTCTTGCAATAATATGATAACATATTTGTTTTGTCCCAGGAAACTCTTCACCAGGAAGATAGGTGTATAAACCAAAAAATAACCACTGTTTACTTCAGGAAATTACTGTGACCCGAATTGTCTGGGCAAACAGTTTGCTCCTTTGGACAAACAGCTCTCTTGTCTGGAAAACAGAATGTTCACTGGTGCAAACAGCTAACATAATATATGAGATTTTACAAATCCAAACCTGCCCTTCATAATGCTCACCATTCTAAACAATGATTTAGACTGAGTATTCTTACTTTATCTCCCTTTTTTGAAATACAGTGAGGACTCTGTCAAAGCAGTGATTTTCCTTATAGTAGAAAATCTGATCAACTTACCGTTGTTTGATTAAAAGACTTTTAAAATAATCTTCTTGGGGATATAACGGTTGATATGTTTTACGCCTAAACTGTAAGTAACATGTTAAAGTTATTAAGAATAATTGGTTTGCTATATTTACATATAATTTTGAGAATTTTAGTCTTATTTCCTCAGTGTTAAATTTTATCTTTCACATAAATTCACACTAAGTTAAAAACACATAGAATAACCTAGTATCAATGATAATAATATGTTATAATAATAAATAACATAATTATAGAGGCTTAAAATAGATTAGTGGTTACCAATGGTTAGGAATTAGGGGAAGGTGTGAGTGTAGCTACTAAGAAGTTACCTAAGGGCACCTCTGGTAATGGTACAGTAATGTATATCACGATTGTGACGGTGATTACAGAAAGCAACACATTTGATAGCATTGTACAGAGCTACACATGCACACATGCACACATGTATGCATTCCAAGTACAAGTATGACTGGTGACTCCTGAATAAACTCTATGAATTATACCAATTTTGATTTCCTGGTTTTGACATTGTACCATAGCTATGGATAATACTGACATTGAAGGAGGCTGGGTGAAGGGTGCACTGGACCGCCCTGCACACTTCTCTGCAAGTTTCTGTGAATCCATAATTATTTTTTAAAAGTTAAAAAAAAGCCCAACAAGATCACTTAATTTAAATTTTGATGACTTAACACATAATCAAATTATTTTATTGATTCACCTAAAAATTGTATTCAATGCTGAAATTTGATACTGCAGTGAAGCAGTGGCAGACACTGTGCCTTGACTACCGAACACCATTTACTTTTCCCCTTCCTGCCAAAGGTCACTTCTCATTATAAAGGCTGAAAATGTCAGACTCCCATTTGTCAGGATCTCTTGCAGTAAAGCTAGGTCATAGTGCTGGCCAAAAAGATGAAAGAAGAACTGTATGTGTGTGTGTGTGTGTGTGTGCCTGAAAGGGAGAGAAATCTGTTGTATATGAGAGCATCTGACATCTTCCTTGTTAAAAAGATAGTGCTGTGATGACAGAACCTTAACTTTCTTTTTCCTTTGAATGTTATTGGTCAAGGATGTGATACAAAGAGATGCAACATTAATTTTAAAACCATGAAGCCGCAAACTGAAAATAAGCAGCCAGCTTGCTTAGGATAATGAGTGGAAAGGCATTGGCATTTTAGTGGCATTGAGACATTGAATTCACCTTGAAAGTATCTACCTTTAGACTTCTTGTTATTTACGATAAATGTTTATTTCATTATTAAATTAATTGTCAATAGGTTATTTCATTATTTGCAGCCAACAACATCTATAATTCAAATATTTGACACATTAATGATTTTTTGAGTAATAAGTTATTTGCTAGAACAATGTTTTATATGAAATAATATCCCCTCAAGAAATGTCATATGCCTTCAGACAGACATTTAAAGAGCACTTTAAAAAATCAATTTGTCATAGTCATTTAAAAGCTGAGATTTTAACAATTAGCCAAATTCAAAACATCACACATTAAAATAGATTATCAAATAAAAATCATTTGTTCAGGTACTTGTGTGCACATTTAGGCTTCAATTAAAATTTAATGATGGTGAGAAAGAGTGAATGATAATGCCACTTTTTGTTGAATACTTGTCACTTTTTCTTTCCTTTTTTTTTTGAGACGGAGTCTCGCTCTGTCACGCAGGCTGGAGTGCAGTGGCCGGATCTCAGCTCACTGTAAGCTCCGCCTCCTGGGTTTATGCCATACTCCTGCCTGCCCAAGCCTCCCGAGTAGCTGGGACTACAGGCGCCCGCCACCTCGCCCGGCTAGTTTTTTTTTTTTTTGTATTTTTTTACTAGAGACGGGGTTTCACCGTATTAGCCAGGATAGTCTCAATCTCCTGACCTCGTGATCGGCCCGTCTCGGCCTCCCAAAGTGCTGGGATTACAGGCTTGAGCCACCGCGCCCGGCCTCTTGTCACTTTTTCTTAAGAAAACTTCAAAATAGATATAAACTTTTAAATAAATAATGCTGTTATATTTATTTTTAATACACTGAAAAGAGCATAAATATCTAATTTCCTGAGTCTTCTATGCAAATAATCAATAAAATACAACAAGGAATAACCTACAAGAATCCTGAAAATTAAATAACGAGTTTATTCATATGTTGAACACCTCAATGTAAACTATTTTCACAAATTGTAATTGAGATAATAAACATTATTTTATTAAGTAATGTACTCCACTACGAAATTGTATTAAAAAGCATTGAAACATTACCACATTTGTTTCAGTCCTCGGTGAACATTTTTCTTTTTCTATTTTCCTCTTTTATATATTTGAACAAATTCAGAGCTCCAGCCTTCATGAAAGGTAAAGAAAATGGGCTTTTGTTTATTATTGTGCTTTTCAAATTGAGGAAACTGTTTCAACACATTTTTGAAAACGATGGCAGTGATCGCATTCAGTTATAATTCCATAGCTTCATTTAGGGCGAATTTAATGGTCAGGTCTGTCTCTAGTTATCATTTGCAGCATCACACACTGAGCTATATTCAATAATTTTCATTAATTTATATAACAATATTTGCACAAAATTACATTAGAAAATGTGTATACTTTGCATTTTTTCAATAATATGAAATTTAAATGTGTAAATGATGCAAGTGGAACTGACTTGAAAACTTTTGTTAATATTTACAATTTCTATTTTTTCATCTTTTTCTTTAAACAGGTAAAATTTTAACTGTATGTAATTTTTAAGAGCACTTCAAGCTTAATAAAGGGACATCAGATAAGAGGGACTCAGAATAGCCTATATTTTGAGTTTTAAAAAGGAATTAATCAAAGTATTTTGAAACATACATTATCTTTTTTATTTGACTTATAAAGGCATAAAAATATAGGACTGCTATTGACTTTTTTGGTGACAAATTAGCTTAGAGACCTTGACTTTTCCTCTGTCATATAGTTCTAGAAAGCAAAGTTTGAAAACTGCAGAGCTCTTAAAGGAAAAAAAAATATTTCTAGTTGTTCCTTTGGAAAATATTTAGATTCATTTTTCTGCAGTCAGGTGAAATGGAAGTTTAAAGTTGAGACTTAATTTCAGTTATAAATATAATTTTAAAATAATACTTTTGCATACCTCATTTTGTTATATAAAAATATACTTGCTAAAAACTAAAATATCAAAAGCTAATTACTGAGAGAAACAATACATGTAATGTAATATTAGTAACAAAATTCCAGGAAATGTACATGGAAACTGAGAAGAGGCTGTCAGGGTCTTTATAATTCCCAGGAAATCAGTACATTCTGTCATCTTGATATTGATGATTTGAGAACTGTAAGTCTAATATCAATTTAATAAGAACATGAATTCCTGCAAAAGAAAAAATAACATGCATATTATATAAGTTTACAAGAATGAAAAAAGTTCAAGAAAACATTGCACACAGAGAAAAATATATGGCAGTGAACAAATAGCCAGGAAGCCCCAAATATAGCATGCACAATAAAATATAAAAGAAGAAATGTATCAGCTTGACAATTCACATAAATAGTTAAATTTGTTTATGCAACAAATAGTTTCTCAAAATAGGTTCTAAATCAAGTCCATTCATATGATGTATGCAGAGCTACATTTAAAATGACATGGGGGAACGAGGGTGGAGCAGAGCAAGATGACCGAATAGAAACCTCTACTGATCATTCTCCCACACAGGAACATCAAATGTAACAACTCTCTACACATGCAAAAAGTACTGCATAAGAATAAAACAAATGAGGTGAGTAATCACAGTACCTGGCTTTAACTTCATATAGCTGAAAGAAGCACTGAAAACGGTAGAAAAGAAAGCCTTGAATCTCTGATGCACCCCTTCTCTTATCCCCTGACAGCAGCCACATGGTGTAAAGAGAAAATTTGCACTTTGAGGAGTGACAGCACAAGTGGTTATGAGACTTCGCATTGAACTGAGTGCTGCCTTGTCACAGTAGAAAGCAAAACCAGGATGAACTCAGCGGATGTCTGCTCACAGAGGAAGCATTTAGACTGGCCCCAGCCAGAGGTGAATTCCCCATCCTAGTGATTGGAACATGAATTCTGGCAAGTCTTGCCTCATGGGCTGAAGTGCTTTGGGGTTCTAAGTCAACTTGAAAGGTAATCTAGGCCCCAAGGATGGCAATTCTTCAGCAAGTCCTACTGCTGTTTTAGGCTTGGAGCGAGTAGACTTGCAGGGCACATGTTCTAGTAAGACACCAGCTGGTGTGGCTAAGGGTGTACTTGCACCACCCGTCCCCAAATCCCTGAGCAGCACAGCTCACAGGAGAGGAAAGAATGTAGAGGACTGTGTCTTGCATCCTGGATACTAGCTCAGCCACAGTAGGATGGGGCACTGGCTAGAGTTGGGGGGGCGCCCATTCCAGGCCCTATCTTCTGGAAAGCATTTCTAGACAAACGCTGGGACAGAAGGGGACTCACTGCCTTGAAGGGAAGGACCTAGTTCTGGCAGGATTTATTACCTGCTGACTAAGGACCCCTTGGGCCCTGAAGAACAAGTAGTGATATCCAGGTAGTACACCATGAGCCATAGGTAAGTCTGAGATGTGCTGGCTTCAAATGAGACCCAGCACACTCCCACCTGTGGTGGCTACAGTGAGACTCCTTCAGCTTGAGAAAAGCAGAGGGTAAAGGCACCTTCGTCTTGTGTCTTAGATACCAGCTTGGAAAACACTGGGGTAGAGTACCAAGGAGGCTCTTGGGGTCCCTGATTCTAGCCTTGTTTCTTATACAGCATTTTTGGATCTTCCCTGGGCAAGTCGGGAACTCACTGCCATGAAAGGTGATTCCCAAACCTGGCAGCATTCACCACAAGGTGACTAAAGAGCACTTGGATCTTAAATAAGCATCAGCAGTAGCATGGCAGCACTCCTTGTGGGCCTCTGGTGATGGTGGTGGCCATAAGAAGAGACTTGTCTGCCCCTGGAAAGGGGAGGGTAAATGGGAAGAACTTTAGCTTGTACTTTGAGTGCCAACTGAGCTGCAGAAGGATAGAGCACCAAGTAGATTTTCAAAGTATTTGATTCCAGTCCATGGTTCCTTGACAACTATGAACCTAGCTGGGGCCCGGGGAAACTTGCTGATCTGAAGGAAGAAACACCAGCTTAGCTGTCTTCACCACCTGCTGATTGTAGAACCCTAGGACCTTAAGTGAACATAGGCGAGAGACAAGTAGTGGTTCCAGGAGGCCTTGGGTGAGACCTAGTGCTGTGTTGGCTTTAGATATAACACAGCAGAGTCCCAGTGCTGGTGGCCAAAGGAGGGCCTATGTCATCCCACCTCTGGCTCCAGGTAGGTCAAGAGATAGAGAGGAAAGAGAGAGAGAGAGAGAGAGAGAGAGAGAGAGACGGTTTGTTTTTGAGGAAGTAAGGGAAGAAAACAAATTTCTGCTTGGTAATCTAGAGAAGTCTTCCAGATCTTATCCAAGACTACCAAAGAAGTACCTGGGCCAGTGTGCAAGAACTACAACATTACTAGGCTTAGATTATCACCTAATGCAGATATAGTTTAAATCATAACACCCAAATCACTTCAAATTCCTGGAAAGCCTTCACAAGAAGGGCAGGTACAAACAAAGCCTAGACTGAAAAGACTATAATAAATACCTAACTCTTCTGTGGGTGTCCAGAAACTGATGAACACCCACAAGCATCAAGATCATCCAGGAAAATAAGACCTCACCAGGTGAACTGAATAAGGCACCAGGGAGCAACTCTGGAGAAATAGAGATTTGTCACCTTTCAGAGAGAGAGTTCAAAATAGCTATTTTGAGGAAACTTAAAGAAATTCAAGACAACACAGAGAAAGAATTTAGAATTCTATCAGATAAATTTAACAGATTGAAATATTAGAAAGAAGCAGAAATTCTGAGTTGAAAAACACAATTGACATACTGAAGAATGCATCAGAATCTCTTAATAGCAGAATTAAGTAAAAAAACGGAATTAGTGGGCCTGTCAACAGGCTATGTAAAAATACATAGTCAGAGGAGACAAAATAAAGAAAAAAAAAGAATAAAAAACAATGAAACATTCATACAGGATCTAGCAAATTGCCTCAAAAGGGCAAATCTAAGAGAGTTATTAGCCTTAAAAAGGAGGGGTACACAGTTTATTCAAAGGGATAATAACAGCAAACGTCCCAGACTTCAATATTCAAGTATAAGAAGGTTATAGAACATAAAGCAGATTTAGCCCAAAGAAAATATCTATATTCAAGTGTAAGAAGGATATGAAACACCAGTCAGATATAACCCAAAGAAGACTACCTTAAGACATTTAATAATCAAACTCCAAAAAGTCAAGGATAAAGGAAAGATCCTAAAAGCAGCAACAGAAAATAAACAAACATACAATGGAGTGCCAGTACATCTGTCAGACTTTCCAGCAAAACACTTACAAACCAGGAGAGAGTGGCATGACGTATTTAAAGTGCTGAAGGAAAAAAACTTTTATGCTAGAATAGTGCATCTGGTGAAAATATCCTTCAAACATGAAGGAGAAATAAGGACTTTACCAGACAAACAGAAGCTAAGATATTTTGCCAACACCAGACCTGTCCTACAAGAAATGCTAAAGGGAGTTCTTCAGTCATAAAGAAGGAGATGTTAGTGAGCAATAAGAAATTATCTGAAGGTACAAAACTCACTGGTAATAGTAAGTACAAAGAAAAACACAAAATATTATAACTGTAATTGTGCGTAAACTACTCTGATCTAAGTAGAAAAACTAAAAGATGAACCAATTCAAAATAATTGCTACAACAATTTTTGAAGACATATACAGTATAATAAGACATAAAGAGAAATAGCAAAAAGTTAAAAAACAGTGGGATTAAATTGAAGTGTAGAGTTTTTATTAGTTTTCTTTTTGCTTGTTTATGTAATCAGTTTAAAATAATCAGTTATAAGAGAGTAATTGAAAACCTCCTAGTAACCTCAAATAAAAAAAACAATTGATACACAAAATATAAAAAGTGAGAAATTAAATTATACTAACAGAGAAAATCACCTTCACTAAAAGGAAGATAGGAAGGAAGGAAAGAAGGAAGAAAAGACCACAAGACAACTGAAAAGAAATAACAAAATGTCAGGAGTAAGTCCTTACTCATTGATAATAACATTGAATGTAAATAGACGAAACTCTCCAATCAAAAAACTCAGTGGCTGAATGGATAACAAAATGAGACCCAATGATCTGTTGTCTACAAGAAACACATTTCACCTATAAAGACACACATAGATTGAAAATAAAGTGATAGAAAATATTTCCATGTCAATGGAAACCAAAAAACAAAAAACCAAACCAAAACAAAAACAAAAACAAAGCAGGAGTATCTATACTTATATCAGACAAAATAGATTTCAAGACTAAATCCGTAAGAAGAAACAAAAAGGTCATTATATAATGAAAAAGGGGTCACTTCAGCAAGAGGAAATAACAATTGTAAATATATGTGTACCAAACACTGGAGCACCCAGATATATAAAACTAATATTAACTGAACTAGAGAGAGAGAGGTATACCATGATACAATAATAGCTGGAGGCTTCAACACCCCATGTACTCATTGAACAGATCTTCCAGAGAGAAAATCAAGAGAAAAACATGGGACTCAATCTGCACTACGGACCAAATGGATCTAAGAGATATATACAGAACATTTCATCCAATGGATGCAGAATACACATTCTTATCCTCAGCACATGGATCATTCTCAAGAATAGAGCATACGTTAGGTCACAAAATGAGTCTTAAATCATTGAAGAAAATGAGAATAGTATCAAGAATCTTCTCTGATCACAATGAAATAAAACTCAAGATCTATGACAAGAGGAATTTTGGAAACTATGTAAATACTTGGAAATTAAACAATATGCTCCTGAATGACCAGAGGGTCAAGAAAGAAATTAAGGGGAAAACTGAAAAATTTTCTTCAAATAAACAGCAATGCAAATACAACATACCAAGACCAATGGGGTGCAGTGAAAGCAGTACTAAGAGGGATGTTTATAGTACAAATGCCTGTATCAAAAATAAAGACAAATTTTACAAAAATAACTTAATGATGCATCTTAACAGACTTATAAATAAAGAGCAAATCAAACCCAAACTTAGTGAAAGAAATAAATATCACAGCAGAAATAAATTATACTGAAAACAATATATAAGATCAACAAAATGAAAAGTTGTTTTTTGAAAAGATAAACAAAATTGACAAACCTCTAGCAAGACTAAGAAAAAAGTGAGAAAATCCAAGTAAAATCAGAGATCAAAAAAGAGATATTACAACTGATACCATAGAAATTAAAAGGGTCTTTAGTGGCTACTATGTGCAACTATATGTCAATAAGTTTGAAAATCTAGAATACATGGATAAATTCCTAGACACATAGAATCTACCAAGACTGAACTATGACAAAATCTGAATAGATCAATAACAAAACCTGAACAGACCAATAACAAGTAAAAAGAATGAAGCCATAATAAAAAGCCTTCCAGCAAAAGCAGCCCAGAGCCCAGTGGATTCATTGCTGAATTCCACCAAACATTCAAAGAAGAACTATTATCAATCCTACTAAAACTATTCTGAAAAATAGAGGAGGAAGTAATACTTCAAAACTCATTCTACAAGGCCAGTATTGCCTTGATACCAAAAACAGACAATTACACATCAAAAAAAGAAAACTATAGGTCAATATTAATGAATATTGATGCAAAAGTCATCAACAAAATACTTGCAAACCAAATTCAACAACACATTGAAAAGATTATTCATCATGAACAAATGGGGTTTATCCCAGGAATTTAAGGATGGTTCAACATATGCAAATTAACCAATGTGATACAGCACATCAACCAAATGAAGGACAAAAACATGATTATTTCAATTAATGCTGAAAATGCATTTGATAAAATTTAACATCTCTTCATGATAAAAATCCTAAAAAAATCTGAGTATAGAAGAACATAACTCAACATAATAAAAGCCATATACAGTAGACACATAGCTAGTATTATACTGAATGGGGGGAAAACTGAAGGCGTTTCCTGTAAGATTCAGAACATGAGAAGGATGGTCACTTTCACCACTATTATTCAACATAGTACTGGAAGTCCTAGCTACAGCAATCAGACAAGAGAAAGAAATAAAAGGCATCCAAATAGAAAAAAAAGGTAACAAATTATCCTTGTTTGGAGATGATATACTCTTATATTTGATAAAACTTAAAGACTCCACAAAAAACTATTCAAACTGATAAACAAATTCAGTAAAGTTGCAGCATACAAAATAAACATACAAAAATCAGTAGCATTTCTATATGCTAACAGCAAATAATCTGAAAAAGAAATCAAGAATGTAATATCATTTACAATAGCTACAAATAAAATACCTAGGAGTTAACTTAAACTAAGAAATGAAAGTTCTTTATAAGAAAAACTAGAAAAACTATGAAACATCAATGTAAAAATTGGAGCAGACACAAAGAAATGAAAGAATTCCACGTTCATGGACTGAAAGAACCAATGTTGTTAAAATATCCATACTACCTAAAGTGATCTATAGATTCAGTGAAATCTCTATCAAAATATCAATGGCATTCTTCACAGAAAAAGATAAAAAATCCTAAAATTTATATGAAACCACAAAAGTCCCAGAATAGCCAGAGATATCCTGAACAAAAAGAAGAAAAAGTGGAAGAATCACATTACTTGACTTCAAGCTATATTACAAAGCTATAGTAACCAAAACAGTATGGTACTGGCATCACATAGACCAATGAAACAGAATAGAGAACCACATATTTACAGTGGATTGATTTTTGACAAAGTTGCTAAGAACATACATTGGGGAAAAATAGTCTCTTCAATAGATGGTGCTGGTAAAACTAGATAACCACAGGCAGAAGAATGAAACTATGCCCCTATCTCTCATCATATATAAAAATTGTTCCAAAAGGGGTTAAAGACTTAAATCTAAGACCTTAAACTATGAAACTAATACCAGCAAACATTGAAGAAGTCTCCAGAACATTGGTCTGGGCCAAGATTTCTTAAATAATACACCGCAAGCCCGGTTAACCAAAGCAAAAATTGACAAATGGAATCACAAGTTTAAAAAATTCTCCACAGCAAGGGAAACAATCAGCAAACTGAGGCAACAACCCACAGAATGAGAGAAAATATTTGCAAACTACCCATCTGACAAGGGATTAATGATCAGAATATAAAAGGAGCTCAAACAACTCTATAGGGAAAAAAAAAAATCTAATAATTTGATTAAAAAATGAGCAAAAGGGCCGGGCGCAGTGGCTTACACCTGTAATCCCAGCACTTTAGGAGACTGAGGTGGGCGGATCATGAGGTCAGAAGTTCAAGACCAGCCTGACTAACATAGTGAAACCCGTCTCTACTAAAAAAAAAATAGAAAAATTACCCAGGTGTTGTGGTGTGTGCCTGTAATCCCAACTACTTGGGAGAATGAGGCAGGAGAATGGCATGAACTCAGAAGGTGGAGCTTACAGTGAGCCAAGATCATGCCACTGCACTCCAGCCTGGATGATAGAGTAAGACTCCGTCTCAAAAAAAAAAAAAAAAAAAAAAAAGAGCAAAAGATCTGAATAGCCATTTCTCAAAAGAAGACACATAAATGGCAAACAAATATATGACAAGTTGATAAAAGGTGCTCAACATCATTCATTATCAGAGAAATGAAAATCAAAACTACAATGATATTCATCTCCCTCCCCCCCCCCCCAATTAAACTGGCTTTTATGTAAAAGATAGGCAATAACAAATGCTGGCAAGGACCTGGAGAAAAGGGAAACCCTGTACACTGTTGGTGGGAATGTAGATTATTGCAACCATATGGATGGAGCACAGTTTGGAAGTTCCTCAAAAAAAAAAAAAACTAAAAACAGAGCTACCATATGATCCTGGAATCCCACTGCTAGGTATATACCCAAGAGAAAGGAAATTAGTGTATCAAAGAGATATTAACACTTCTATGTTTATTGCAGCACTATTCAAAATAGCCAAGATTTGAAAGCAACCTAAGTGTTCATCAACAGATGAATGACAAAAATGTGGTACATATACACAACGGAGTACTATTCAGCCCTAAAAAAGAATACTCATTTTCAGCAACATGGATGGAACCGGAAGTCATCATGTTAAGTGAAATAAGCCAGACACAGAAAGACAAACTTGACATGCTCTTACTCATTTATGGGACCTAACAATTAAAACAATTTAACTCATGGAGATCAAGAATAGAGGGATGGTTACCAGAGGCTGTGAAGGGTAGTGGAAGGAAAAAGGTCTATTTCAAAAATAATTTAAGAGAAGGAAAAAAACTTACATTTTGATAGCACAACAGGGTGACTCTAATCTAAATAATAATTTAATTTTACATTTAAAAATAAGTAAAATACTAAAATTGAATTGTTTGTAACACAAAACGTAAATTCTTGATGTGATGAATACTTCATTTACTCTGATGTAATTATTACACATTGCATGCCTGTATCAAAATATCATGTATTCCATAAATATATACTGCTACTATGTATCCAGAAAAATTTATTTAAAAAAATAGAAAATAATGTAGAAAGTTAGAATACAAAGCATATGTAAAGCCAATCCAAAATGAAAAAAAAAAAAAGCAAGTGTCAGCATACTCTTATGAGAAAATGTAAAAGTTGACATTGAAAATATTAAGTTGAAAATAATCGGTCATTCATATTTATAAAAAATGCAGTTTGCTAATAAATTAAATCTCTCAAGAAACTAGCAATCATAAGGAGTGACATAACCAATATGGCAGAATAAGAAGCTTGTCACGCTCCCTTTACACATTCGCAGCTAATAACCATATATTCATGGATCAGTTCTCTCTGGGGGAAAGTCAGAGACCATCAGGAGGCTCCTACTCACTGGACATTGAAGAGAACATCCACACTGAGTGGGTAGGAGAAACCGATGCACACACAGGCAAAAACATCACCCCAGGTATACATTGTGCCATAAAAGTAGGAAAGAAGTTCCCAACATTCAGTTTCTCCCTGTGGAGAGGAGGGTCTAGATCTCACATTCAGGGCTCTAATCCCAAGCTTCCCTGTGGTTTGACTCTTAATTCACTTACTCTGGGAATGGAGGGGATTAGGCACACACCTTTCCCTCCAGATCATAGGAAATAAAATAGCCATTTTCTATGGGCATGCGAGTACTTGTAGGAACTTCATCCCCCTTGGAGCAGTGCCAAAAAACGGGGGGCTTAAAAAAACTGCAGATCTCTGTTTCTTCCTGGAAGGAATTTACAATACATCCCTCCAGTGGCTGCTGGGTGGCCTGGCTGTTAACTAACTTGCAATGGCAAGTTAAAGAGGGAATCAATTATTAACTTACCACCAGTCTGGGAGGAGTTTGCACCCACACCATGTGCCTCAACTATTACAACATCCACCTGAGGGACTCATTCACAAATCTCCTAGCTCTGGGAGTGGAAGGGACTGTCATATGCATGTCTGTCTAGATGGCAGAAAAAAAACACTGTCCTTAAATGTGTATGCAAGCTTCTCCGGGGACTTCATCCTCCTGGAACTTCATCCTTCTGAAACAGTGCAAAGGACCTAAAAACAAACAACCCCATCCCCCGCAATTCCCTTTTTTTTTTTTTTTTCCCCAGAAGGGATTTAGGATGCTCACTGAGAGCCCCAATTTTTAAAGTTACCTTTTGAAGGACTCCATCATAAACCTAGTACCTCCGGGATCAGATGAGACTAGGCATATGTGAGTATCCTTTGATCCCAGAGGTGGTTTTAAGTTGTTGTCCTAACAGTTCCAGGGGCTATGCCCCCTTAAAGCAGTGCAGAAAAGGGGCAGGAATGTGCAGCTCTCCTTTTCTCTCCAGAAGGGATTCAATGACATAGACTCTAATAAACTGGCAATGGGGAGCTAACAGAGCAAAACAAACAAACAAACAAACAAACAAAAGCCCATTAACCCTTCCATAGCTGAGACTGAGCTCAGCACATCTTGAGATCTTCCTCTGGATCACTTTAAAGGTAAATTTATGCCTATCTAGCCTGGAAGGTGTTTGGCCATGCCCCAAACACCACAACTTCCATAGCTCCCATCTAAAAGGACTGTCCCTTTAACAACCCAGCTCTGGAAATTGAAGAAGGGTCTTTGTGATCCTGAGTAGCTCAAGACCACAGAAAACAAACAGGTGGATGTACAATGGGCCTACTCCCAGTAGCTATCCCTCCAGGATCAGAATGTGCAGCCTGATCATGAGTGTAGACATTTGCCACAGATCCTTTCCTTGGCTTAGTCCAGACAGATTGGGAGATAGACACCCAGATCCAGACTCACTGTGAAGACAGAAAGACCTGGAACTCACATTCAACACCCCAAACTCTTCAACTATAAGGAGCTTGTCTCCTACTTTACTGGTCTTTGGGTACTGAAAAGCTGTGGCACATCTTAAGCTCCAGATTCTACCAAAACAAGAGAGCACAATCTGACAAACACAAAGATTAGATCAGATAGGCACCTTAAAATCTCTGGCTGGATGGACTGGTGAAAATCTTCTCTTACATAAGTCCGGTCTAACAAGGTGGTGTCTTATCTAATGTGCAGATACCAACACAGAGATCAAGGAAAATGAAGAAACAGGGATATATTCCAAAAAACAGAACAAAGTAAATTTCCAGAAGCCAATCCAAATGTAGTAAACTTTTGTGATTTACTCAAGGAAATTCAAAATTATGGTAATAAAGAGGCTCACAGAGGTCAAGGCAGCAATGTAAGAACAAGTTGAGAAATTCAACAAGGAGATAAAAAGTATGAAGCAATACCAAAGAGAAATATTAGATATGAAGAATGCTATAACTGCACTGAAAATTCAGTAGAAGCACTCAACAACATACTAGTTTAAGGTGGTGGGGAGGATCAGTGAATTTGAAGACAGGTCATTCAATCTGAGGAGGAAAAAAGAATGAAAGAGTGAAGATAGCTTAAAATCTTATGGGGCATTATCAAGGAGAACAACATACATAATTGGCATGCCAGAAGTAATAGAAAGAGAGAAAGGGACAGAAAATATATTCAAAGAAGTAATGGCAGAAAACTTCCCAAATTTGAGAAAGAAATCAGATAACCAGACCTAGGAAGTCCATACGACACCAAATAAGATGACTCCACAGAGCCCCACACCAAAACACATGATAGTCAAATTGTCAGAAGTTAGAGACAAAGAAATGGTATTAAAAGCAGCAAGGGAAAAGTGAATTGTCACATAAAGGAGAATCACTGTAATACTATCAACAGTTTTTTTAGCAGAAATTGTGCAAGCCAGAAAACTTCTTTCTTTAAAAAATTTGTACCTTTAATTTTTTTGTCACATTTCAAAACTATTTTCCCAACTTTGAGGTAGTATCCCATTCTTTCAGAAATAAAGACATAGTGAGTGTATATAATTTTCCCGAATTCATGATACATTTTTTAAAAGGTAAACCTTGGCAATTTTTCTACTCAAAGCAAGTGGAAACCAGTAGGAGAAGAAGTAAAACTATATTGTCATTGTGGTGAGTTTTGCTGCAGGATAATAATGACATTTGTATTTTTATTAAAATCCTATATGAAGTTGTAAGTACAGTATGTTGCATCTAATAATGAATTTCTTAAATGAAGGAAACTATCTAAAGACATTTATTCTGTGTTGAGGTTTATCTGAAACTAACTTCGCTTTTGTGGCTCATATCAGTGAGCTTGGTAGCACATTACATCCCTCACTCAAGTCTTCAGATAAGATTGCAGTCCCTACTGACACCTTGATTGTAGCCTTATGAGAAACCCTGAGGTACAGCAACCCAGATAAGTCATATCCAAGTTTCCGACTCATAGAAACTGTGAGATAATAAATGTTTATTGCTTTTCCAGCTTCTAAGTTGGGGTTATTTATTTCAGAACCATAGATAACTAGTGTAATTTTTAGGAAAGAATACAGATTATTGTGTGTGTTTGATTTGCCATGTTTGAACAGAAACTTGAAGGCTCTTCATAAGAAGTCACTATCCATATATCTTTAAAATAAAAGTCAAATGATAATTCTTTTAAAAAGTTATTATTTGGAAACTTTGTGGGGAATATACTACAGGGAGCAAGACTGGAATAAAGGAGCTACTGCAGTAAACAAATGAGTATTGATGAGGGCATGAATTAAGTCAGTATCAGAGGACATAGAGGAAAGAAGGCAAATTTGAGAGCTATTAAGGAGGAATCATTGATGCAATGTATTTATTGAGTATTTTTATTAAATAATTAGATTTTTTTTGGATTCCAATCTTTAGAGAATAAGTGGATCATAGTTTTATTAATAAGAATAAATGCTAGAGAAAAAGAAGCAAATATGGAGAGGATGAAGATGAGTTTAGTTTTGAACATTCTGAGTTTGGGATACCCTGATATACCTGTGTAGAAATAAGAGTAATGAAAATAATAATACATGGCATATATTAAATGCTTAATTATCAACAGGTTCTGTTCGATGCATTTTACCTGGGTTTTTAAATGTTATCCTCATGACAATATTATCTAATAGTTGCTATCATTGTTTGCACTTTACAATGAATAGTCTGAGGATTACAGAGGTCAAATAACTTGCCCAAACAGCATAGATCACTTTTGAGATAATATTGTAAACATAAGCAGTCTGTTTCATAAGCTCAAACTTCTTACCTTAATTCCATACTGTTCTCTTAGGACCAGCTTATACACACACACATGCACGTGTGTACACACACACGCGCGCGCACACGTGTAAACACAAGCTGGGCATTGTCTTCAGAGCTTTTGAATTTCTTTTGGTCGCCCTAAACATTTCTGTAACCAGACAATTCTGGTTCTAATTATACGACTGGGCCTAAAGCCTAGAGGATAATTACAGGCGTTTAAAATTTCCTGGTGAATTATTATATTTTGTAAATCAATTACATGTAAGATATGTTGATAGATATGGGAAAAGACAGGTCTGGTTTTTAGTGTTAAAATTAATTATTATGGTACAAGCCTTCTGGGTGATGTTTCTTGCATTCATTTAAGTAGATTATAATATTGACTGTTTAAATCCGGGATCTTAAGGAATAAGAGGTTGCATAGCATAAGGATAGTCTGTGATTTTTCAAATGTTTCAACTTGAAAACAATACTGAAAAATTATGACCCAAATAGTGCCATATAATATCATTTATCTTTATTTGTTTTAACTTTGCTTTACTTTTTAGAAATAATATTCTGCAAATTGCAGCTAGCTTGGATTGACATAAAAGTTCATAATATTTTCTGAACTAATTATCAATTTGGCAGAACATGAAAATTACGACGCTATATATCTGAGAGAGACAGAGAGAAATATTGGGGGTTCTTCTTAGGGCCACTAGAAGATTTTTAATTTTGAAATGAGTAAGTAAACTTTTATGAGGTGCCTGAATAGAGTGTAGGAAGATATTAAGGCAATCAAAGCTATAGAGTTATAGAAGCTAATAGTGAAAGGTAAGGCAACTAAGGAAGACTTGAAACTTAAAGAATTTCAATTCTTTCAGTTAACTCTTCTCTGAAATGTTCATTTGCATTCTTTCTTCCGTTATTTTTATATGTATATTCTGAACTTAGCACATTATCACCTTAGGACTTTTGGTGAGTGCCTCATTTCCTTCGAACTTTTGATTATGAAAACTTTAAAACATACAGAAAAAAATGTATAGCAAACACCTGATCTTCTTTGTCTAGTTTTAGCAATTGTTAGTTTGTCATATTTGCTTGTGTGTGTGTGTGTGCGCGCGCTTTAATTCATCCTTGAATATTCCAGCATGTGTCTTTAGAAATAATGGATTCTTTAGGAGTTCTTTATCATTGTTAATGACAAGAAAGAGAGTGTGGTGTAATGATTAAGAGAAAAACGTGAGAGAGCTAAGTTTGAATCTCAAACCTGCCACTTACTAGCTAAGTGAGCTTTACCTCTTTACTTCTTAAAACCTCAGTTTCATCATATATACAATGGGGATGAGATATTTTTTCTATGTAACAGGATTCCTGTAAGATGAAAGAAGAGAGTATAAGCAAAACACTTTAGCCTAATGCCTTGTAAGTGAATGCTCAGTAAAGAGTGGAGTTTTCTTAGGTACCTGATGTTTGTTCCCACGTTTGTTTCACTGCTTATTGTTCCTGTTGTTCAATTATTACATGCTAACACCCAATATAAAATCAAATTAAGATTGAGAATGGAAATTTGAAAATCTGAAGAAAAGTTTGGAGAAGGCACAGTTTTGTTGGTTAACACATATTTACTGGATTCAATTTACAAAACGAAAAAAAAAATAGCAGAAAGACTTGCCTACAGTCACCCTTTGCTGAGAATAAACAGATCTGAGTTTCCTTCCATCCAAGCTAATTTTGCAATCTTATTTAGGAAGGCTTGTTTCAAAGATGGGTAGGGTTTAGAATCTTTTAAACAACCTATCTTCAAGTGAGTTTGCAGCCTGTGATCAAGGTTTATCATTTACAAATCTTTGTTGTTTGGGTATTTTCACAGAGAGCTTAATAAAAGTAATTGGGAGGCATCTGGAGGCCTTTGACAGATCTTAGAGAAACAAGCAGTATTTCTTTGGGAAAGGATTACTAGCACTCTATTCAAGAGAAAGAGCACCCATATTGGGGTTGAGTCAGTGATACTGGCTTTAAAGTTGCCCAGGGTGGAGCGGGAGCTGTTTCTTTGTCAAAGGACCAATTGGACTGGCTTCAGGATGAATTCTTCTTTATCCGGAGAAAAAGAGAAAGGAAAACACAGACTATTTCATTTTGTCAGATACTGAGCTAATATTATGTGTGCGTGTGTGTGTGTTTCTACTTTTATTGAATCTCCACAATGACCCTAAGTGGTATTGATGGCCATCCTTAACATATATTAGTGAGGAAACTGAGAGTTTGAGACATTAGGTCTTTTGTTCAATATCACACAACTAGTAAGTTATACAGTTACAATTTAGACTTAAGTTTGTCTGCTTCAGAAATTGGTACTCCTTCCACTTTACCAATGGTTCTCACACTATAGCTCGTGACTCAGTGGCATCAATATCATTTGTAAGAAATCCACAGTTTTAGGCCTCTACCCAGATCTACAAAGTCAGAATCTCTGGAATTGGGGTTAGCAATCTGTGTATCAACAAATCTTCCAGGAGATTTTGATGCAGGCTAAAGAGAGAGGCCTCTTGCAATACATTGTCTTTTCCCTGGAGCATTTGAAATGTAGAGAATTTAGAGAAGAAAGTAACCGTTCTAATGACATCTCTCTGAAAGTATCATAATCAGAGGCTAAATCAAGAATAAAACTAGGGGACTTCCTTTGATAAAATCTATGAAGCCATTGGAGGACTGAGACTAAGAGAATCCATCCAAATAGGGCTCCCAGCAGAGGAGGACATTTGTGGAGGGAAAGTTGGATCATGCCAGTGGGGTTCACTGAAATGGTTCAATGAGAAGATCACTCAGAAAGGGACTGTAGCTGATTTTCTGGGAATTGTTGATTCTAATGCTCATTAGGAAAGGATTCTTCAGAGACTACTAAAATATTTGGTATGAGCACACTGTGATAGCTGTGATTTGTCTGATTCAAAATACACAGTATTTGTTGCTTTCTTCTATTATCTTTTAATAGAATTTTCTTCTAAACCACCGAGATCACTGTCTTGCATGTCGGGTTATAGATAGTAGCCTCATACACTAACATCAGCACTTGAAATATACATATTGAAGGTCTAAACAAGGTTAGGCAGTAGATAAACAATATGAATATACTTGTTGGGGATCCAAGCCAAAATAAAAATGACATTTTTAAAAATCTAACTTTCTGGCTGTCCTAGAATCTTTGACAAAGCAGAAGGGCAAAATTTTGTCTTATGCAAACTAAAATTTTGATTATGCAAACACACTCTAAGCTGTAAGCTAAAGGGTTAGGCATAAAGTTGCCATTTATCAAAAACCAATTAAAAATAAATATGGTAAGCAGATGTGACATTATAACTAGAGGAAACAGAAGCAAAAATTAGATGATTTTACTTAAACAAATGAACAGATGCATGGAAGACAACAAAACCAGCAAAACAAACACACATTTGGAATAAGAA
This sequence comes from Papio anubis, assembly GCF_008728515.1. Lineage (NCBI taxonomy): Eukaryota > Metazoa > Chordata > Mammalia > Primates > Cercopithecidae > Papio > Papio anubis. The sequence continues at coordinate 106,637,058 of NC_044978.1, forward strand.
TTTTTAAATTAAGAAATGAAGCAAAAGGGAACTGTCCTAAATTGAGATATCTGGTGTGGTAAAGTGTTGTCCATTCATTCCTTTGGCAAATCTCACTTTTTAGGCATCTGTGATTAGTACTGTGCTTTCCAGCTCCGGGTTTCTCCCAAATTTAGGTCTCATCCATGCCTAGATGCGGGAGGAGCATTGCCACCCATCCAAGGTTTCTGGATATTTAGTATTCAAGATGTCCAGTGAATAAAGCAAAGCCTGGCATGTGGCCACTGTGGTCATGTTTGTGGTTCCCACACTCCCAGACTCTTTGGACTGCCAGAATAAATTTGGCAGTAGCTAGATGAGTTCCTGCCAGTAATAGGTTTGAGCATTGTTTGCACCAATTTTTTGAGTATCTGGTTGCTTCAGAATTTCCTTATTTCTAGTGTACTGTATAAAGGAAGATATGGGAATAACTTAAAGTTTTTTAAAAAGGTTTTTTAAAAGGATATATTTGGAAGGCTTTTCATAGTAGAGCTAAAGAACTACAGATTTGAATAAGTTCACTTTAATATCCTTTTCTGTCTTTTGGCAATCTGTGTATTAACAAGTCTTCTAGGTAATTTTGATGTACACTGACATATGAGAAACACTCAGACAGATATCCCCTATTTACATGCATACTCCCTCTTCTGTAATAGCGTCTCTGTACTACTGACTTTTCACATTTAGATTATAGCCCTCTAGCAAAGTAACTTTTTTTTTTTTTTTTTTTTTTTTTTCCAGACTCAGTCTCACTCTGTCTCCAGACTGGAGTGCAGTGTAGTGCAGTGGCGTGTGATCTTGGTTCACTGCAACCTCTGCCTCCAGGATTCAAACAATTCTCCTGCCTCAACCTCCCCAGTAGCTGGGACTACAGGCGGGTGCCACCATGCCCAGCTAATTTTTTTTTTTTTTTTGTAGAGATGGGGTTTCACCATGTTGGCCAGGATGGTCTCAATCTCTTGACCTTATGATCCGCCCTCCTTGGCCTTTGAAAGTGCTGGGACTACAGGTATGAGCCACCATGCCCGCCCACAAAATAACATTTTTATAGAGAAATGCTATACTCTACCATACATGAATACTATATGGCAGTGCAATATCATATTTGAATTTTGAATTTTGAATCCTGGCTTGGTCATTGACTGTCTTTTCTGCATTGGAACAGAAACTTAATATGTCTTATACAGGCACACGTAATTTTATTGCACTTATCTTTATTGCACTTTGAAGATGACTGGGTTTATTACAAAATAATAGTTTGTGGCAACACAGCATCGAGTAAATCTCTTGACTCAATTTTTCCATTAGAATGTGCTCACTTTGTTTCTCTGTATCACATTTTGGTAATTCTTGTAATATTTCAAGCATTTTCATTATTATTACATCTGTTATGGTGATTTGCAGTCCATGATCTTTAATGTTATTATTGTAATTGGGGATATTATGAACCATGGCCATGTAAGGTGACAAACTTGTCTGGGCATGGTGGTTCATGCCTATAATCTCAGTACTTTGGGAGGCCAATATGAGTGGATCACCTGAGGTCAGGAGTTCGAGACCAGCCTGGCTAACATGGTGAAACCCTGTCTCTACTAAAAATACAAAAATTAGTCAGGTTTGGTGACACACACTTGTGGTCCCAGCTACTCTGGAGGCTGAGGCAGGAGAATCGCTTGAACCCGGGAGGTGGAGGTTGTGGTAAGCCGAGATCATGCCACTGCGCTCCAGCCTGGGCAACAGAACGAGACTCCGTCTCAAAAACAAAACAAAAATGAAACAAATAAATAAAAAAGATGACAAACTTAATGGATAAATATTTGTGTTCTGACTGAACCACTGGCCGGTTTTTTCCCCATCTCTTTCCTTCTCTTTAGGCCTCCATATTCCAAAAGACATACAATATTAAAATAGGTCAATTAATTACCCTACAATGACCTCTAAATGTTTAGGTAAGAGTTGCATGTCTTCCACTTTAAATAAAAAAGTAGAAATGATTAAGCTTAGTGAGAAAGACATGTCAAATTGTGAAAAAGACTGAAAGCGGGGACTCTTGTGCCAAACAGTTACCCAAGTTGTGAATGCAAAGGAAACATTCTTGAAAAAATTAAGACCACTACTCCAGTGAACACGCAAATAATATGAAAGCAAAACAGGCTTATTCCTGATATGGAGAGTTTTAGTGATCTGTACAGAATATCAAACCAGATACAACATCACCTTAAGCCAAAGCCTAATATAGAGCAAGGCCCTAACTCTTTTCAATTCTATGAAGGCTGAAAGAGGTGAGGAAGCTTCAGAAGGAAGATCTGAAGCTACCAGAAGTTGGCTCATAAGATTTAAGGAAGGAAAGCTGTCTCCATAGTATAAAAGTGCAAGGTGAAGCGGCAGGTGATGTAGAAGCTGCAGCAAGTTATCCAGAAGATCTAAGTAAGATAATTGATGAAGGTGGCTACACTAAAGAAAAGATTTCCAATGTAGATGAAACAGTCTTACATTGGAAGATGTTATCTAGGACTGTCATAACTAGAGGGGAAAAGTCGACATCTGGCTCCAGTGCTTTAAAGGACAAGTAACTCTTTTGGTAGCAGGTAATGCAACTGGTGACTTTAAGTTGAAAGCCAATGCTCATTCACCATTTCAAAAGTCCTAGGTCCCTAAAGAATTATGCTAAATCTACTCTCTCTGTGCTCTATAAATGGAATAACAAAGCCTGGATGAAAGCACATCTATTTACAACATGGTTTACTGAATATTGTAAGCCCACTGTTGAGAACTACTGCTGAGAAAAAAAGATGCCTTTCAAAATAGTAGTACTCATTTATGATGCGTCCAGTCACCCGAGAGCTCTGATAAAGATGTACAAGGAGATAAATGTTTTCACGTCCGCTAGCATAGCATTTATTCTGAAGTCCATAGATCAAAGAGTAATTTTGACTTTTGAGTTTTATTTTATATAAAATAATATATTTACTTATATAAAATATATTTTTTAAGTCTTTAGCTGCTATAAATAGTAATCCTTCTGGTTGATCTGGGCAAAGTAAATTGCAAAACTTCTAGAAAAAATTCGCCAATCTAGATGCCATTAAGAGCATTTATTAGAATTAAAAGTGGAGCCCAAAGTTATGACTAAGTTGCTGCAATCTAGTGATCAGACTCGAATAGATGAGGGGTTGTTTCTTATGAATAAGCAAAGAATGTGGTTTCTTCAGATGGGATCTACTCTTGGTGAAGATGCAGTAAACATGGTTGAAATGACAACAAAGGATTTAGTATATTACATAAACTTAGTTGATAAAGGAGCAGCAGGGTTTGAGAGGATTTATATCAATTTGAAAAAAGTTCTACTGTGGGTAAAATGCTATCTGACAGTATCCTATATTACAGAGAAATCTTTCTTAAAAGGAATAGTCAATCAATGCAGCAAATTTCACTATGGTCTTATGTTTAAAAGTTGCCGCACCCAGTGCAACTTTCAGAAGTCACAACCCTAATTAGTCAGCATCCATCAATATCAAGACAAGATCCTCTATAAGCATAAATATTAAAATTTACTGAAGGCTCATATAATCGTTAGAATTTTTAGCAAAATATATTTTTAAATTAGGGTATATACAGTGTTATTGATGATATAATGCTATTGCATACATAACAGACTGTAGTATATGGTAAATAAAACTTTTTATGTGCTGAGAAACAAAATTTTGTGTGACTCACTTTCTTGCTATTTGCTTTACTGAAGCTATTTGCTTTACTGGAGCAGAACTCGAGATATCGCCAAGGTATTCCTGTACTCAGATATAAAGTGAGATAATAATTGCATCTAACTTACCAAGTGATTATGAAACTTATGAGAACGTTATAACGTATTCAACTTTTTTTTTTGAGCTGGTATGGTATGTGTCTGGTATAGTGTTAGAAGCCAGGCATACAGCAGTAAACAAGACTTTTTTTTTTTTTTTTCCTTAAGAAATAGTAGAGTATTCCAATATGTATAAGTACTGCTGGGTGCAAAGCTGTGGACATAACCCATTTTAGTGTATATAGTAATTGGAAAGAATCGGACATAACTTCTCAGAGAGATGTTCTCTTGGGAGAAAGATACAATTAAAATAGAAAAAAAATGATGGAAATGGATGGTGAGTGGAGCATTCTGGGTAGAAGATATAACATTGGCAAAAATTTTGGAACCAAGAAAGAGCATTGAACATTAATGGTACTGCAAGTAATATAGTTTGATGTGCTAATGGAGGTAAAAGTGAAGTCCTCAGAGATATGAATATGTAAATGCAAGTAGATCAGTAAGGGATTTATGCATCATAACCTGTGTAATGCGGAGCCAGTAGTGAGGAATTTTAAAAAGACTTTAGCACAGTTAGATTCACATTTGGTAGAGATCAGTTGGCTGCATCACGTAAGATGGGTAAGGATTCCATTTAGGTGACTGTTGTGATAATGCAGCCAACAGATAATAATGCACTAAACTAAGACAATGGCGATGAAGATAACAAGAAGTAGAGAGATTTGGCTACTTTTTGAGGTGTAAAGGATATAACTTCAATGTCATTTGGAAACCAATAGGATTTGACTGAAAAAAAAATTAACATTAATTTCCCAGTCCCTGTTAGCCTATGGTTACAAAAATTTTTAAATACTCAGATTATAATCAATTGAGCTCTGACTGTTCTAATTGTTGGCAATCCATCTTCCTCCAAGTTTCCATCATCTCAGAGGAGTTTTTGAGGGAGCAGTCTCTTATGTACTCAAGGTCAAGTTCCTAAAGTTCTTCTGCTCTGTTCCTCTGTCATGCTACCCTATGGTGGACTGTTTTATGGGCAATCTTAAAATCTTCAGTTTTAGGGTACAGGGTTCCTCTGTTGGATTGGTGGTTGCAATTCCCATTCTGACCACACAGAAAGGCTTCTGCTCTGTTATTTAGACCTCTGTTGCTGTATCAGATGCATGGAATCTCTGATTTGGAAAGGCTAATTCTATAAAGCACAACTCCAGCCAGACCATAGCTTTTGAGAGTACATTCCAGAAGGACCAGGGAACCAAAGGATCCAGGGAAAGATAACATAGAAATTGATTTTCGTCAATGTGTGGACTCCATCTCATACTATAACCCATTTTCTCACATTTATGTTTTTGAGATAGGGTCTTGCTCTGCTGACCAGACTGGAACTCAGTAGCATGACTATGGTTCACTTTAACCTTGAACTTCTGGGTCCAAGTGAGCACCTCAGTCTCCTGAGCAATGGCTGGCTGGGACTACAGGTATGTGCCACCGCATACATCTAATTTGTAAAATTTCTGTAGAGATGGGGTCTCACTATATTGCCCAGGCTGGTCTCGAACTCCTGGGCTCAAGCAATCCTCCAGCCATGGCCTCCCAAAGTGCTGGAATTACAGACGTGAGCTACCATGCCAAGCCTCATACTAGAACTCTATCTGGCTTCATTGCCCACTATCCTTCATGTGGTTGGAAGTGTCTGAACCCCCACATCGAAATTCTCCAGGATATGCACACATTGGAATCAGACTAAATCTCTTTTTGACTCTAGATAAAAAAAGAAGTTTGCTTCTCACCCAAACTAAGGCTTGAACCCTGAGTCTTGACTTCTTTAAGGAGCCTGAGTCAAAGTGAGCATGTTCTTTTAGGAGAAAACTCATCCCTATTCACAGTTTTACAAGCTATGTTCATGGCCCCAATGAAACAACATAACATAATGGTAAAACATCAGTTTATTTCTCAGACTCAATGTTATTTGGTTTTAAACAGTACCATGTAAAGAATAGGAACAGCCTTATCCCATAGGCTTATCAAATATAGCCTAGTTTCTTTTTTGTCTCATTTCACCAAAGATTTAATAATCTTGGAGTAAAAACTCATTAGTGGTAAGCTTATTACTTAGCATACATAAGTGCCTTTGTAGACTATAAAACACAAAACAAATATAAATGTTACAATTTTTTATGAAAGAATCAAAGTCTAAATTATTTAGTACAGTTCAGTGAATCCTAAAAAACAAGTTGCTGCCTAGAGTATGATGATATAAAATTCTGTATCTTGTTGTTTTATTCAATAATACGTCAGAAATAAAAATAAAACATAATTTATGACAGCTTGACTCATTAAATCACCCAAATCCTGCCGGGTGTGGTGGCTCATGTCTGTAATCCCAGCAGTTTGCAGGGCTGAGGTAGGCAGATCACTTGAGGTCAGGAGTTCGAGACCAGCCTCGCCAATATGGCGAAACTCCATCTCTACTAAAAATACAAAAATTAGCCGGGTGTGGTGGTGAACACCTGTAATCCCAGCTACTCAGGAGGCTGAGGCAGGAGAATCACTTGAACCAGGGAGGCAGAGATTACAGTGAGCTGAGACTGCACTACTGCACTCTGTCAGGCCTCTGAGTCCAAGCTAAGCCATCATATCCCCAGTGACCTGCAAGTATACATCCAGATGGCCTGAAGCAACTGAAGATCCACAAAAGTGAAAACAGCCTTAACTGATGACCACCATTGTGATTTGTTTCTGCCCCACCCTAACTGATCAATGTACTTTGTAATCTCCCCCACCCTTATGAAGGTTCTTTATAATCTCCCCCACCCTTAAGAAGGCTCTTTGTAATTCTCCCCACACTTGAGAATGTACTTTGCGAGATCCACCCCTGCCCCCAAAACTCCACCGCCTATCCCCAAACCTATAAGAACTAATGATAATCCCACCACCCTTTGCTGACTCCTTTTTTGGACTCAGCCCGCCTGCACCTAGGTAAAATAAACACCATGTTGCTCACACAAAGCCTGTTTGGGGTCTCTTCACACAGACTTGTGAAACAGACTCCAGCTTAAAAATCACCCAAATCCTAAGCAGACATGATTTATTCTAGAATATACCTGATAATAAATTTTTCATAAGGTGAAATAAAAAGGAAATCATATTTTATTATACCTTTATCTGACTAATTTTTTTTTCTTTTTTGAGATAGAGTTTTGCTCTGTTGCCCAGACTGGAGTGCAGTGGTGCAATCTCAGCTCACTGCAGCCTCTGCCTGACGGGTTCAAGTGATTCTTGTGTCTCAGCCTCTCAAGTATCTGGGATAACAGGCATGTGCCACCGCGCCCAGCTAAATTTTGTATTTTTAGTAGAGACGGGGTTTCACCATGTTGGCCAGGTTGGTCTTAAACTCCTGGTCTTGCGTGATCTGCTCTCCTTGGCCTCCCAAACTGCTGGGATTACAGACATGAGCCACCATGCCCAGCCCTTATCTGACTCATTTTTATTCATTGGTTCTTTCTTTAGAGACTGAGCAACATTATCTTCCTGAAGTTAAAACAAAAATTTACCTTGTGCATAAACTTGTATAAAAATTAACACTAAGTCTTGCCACTGAAAACTGTGGGACAGCCAAAAATCTGTGAGCACCAAAGTCCACCTCTGAACACACATCCTCACTGGGGAACCTGAAAATCCAGATCATGTGAGAAAGATTTAATCATATGTAGAGCTGAAACAAATTTAGAGAGCTGAGTGAAATAGAGAAGTAGAAGAAGCAGTGAGAAGAGTGGTGCAGGCACTCCTGGTCCCCAGGGAAGCCAGGGAAAACCATTTCTGACTTTATCTCACAGTGGTGCTTGGGGAGGGCAGTCAGTGGAATTAGGGAAGGGCCACAGGGAGGAGATTTCCAGCTAAACTTTGTAATAATTCCAATCAAGCATGAATTTTCTTGGGCAGAATCTGGGTGGACGAATGGGAAATGCAGGTATGAGCACAGAAGCTGCAGCAGGCAGGGAGGGTCAAGGCCTGAAAGCCCTGCTTGTTTTCTTAGCAGGGAGGCTTCTAGGAGTTCTATGGCCCTGCCCATCGCCGAGAAACCTGAATGCTTATCCAGGCAAACTTAGGGCAAGCCTGTATTCCCCCTACACTACCACAACTGATGCTTTCTTGAAAGTACCATCTACTGGCTGGAGGTTAACCAACTTAAGCCATTACAGCAACTCATAACAGAACACCCATGCTCCAAGAAATGAGAAAGCAACAGCTAATTTCACTGCCTGTAATATGGAGGCTAACCAGATGTCCTGAGTGTGTCCACATGATAATTTCACTGCCAGCATAACCAGCATGTGAGAAAAACAGTGCACTAAACAAAAGTACAACCAAGGACTCTCACAGGGTCCACTTCACTTCCTGGTACCTCCAGTGGAGCAGGTGCTGGCATTCATGGCTGACAGACCTTAAGATGGATCACATCACAGGACACTTTGCAGACACTCCCCAGTACCAGCCTAGAGCCCAGTAGCTCCACTAGGTGGCTAGACTCAGAAGAGCAATAATAATCACTGCAATCCAGCTCTCAGGAAGCTCCGTCCCTGCAAGAAGCGGGAAAGCACCACATCAAGGGAGCACCCCACGGGGCAAAAAATTCTGAACAGCAGCTGTTCAGCCACAGATCTTTCCTCTGATGTAGTCTATCCAAATGAGAAGAAATCAGGAAAATATTTTTGGTAATATGACAAAACAAGGTTCTATAACACCCCCCAAAAGATCACACTAGCTCACCAGCAACGGATCCACACCAAGAAACAATCTCTGTATTGCCAGAAAAAGAATTCAGAGGGTCAATTATTAAGCTACTCAAGGAGGCACCAGAGAAAGGCAAAAACCAACTTAAAAAAAATTTAAATATAATACAGGATATGGATGAAAAAAAATCCCCAGATAAATAGATATTACAAATAAAAAACAATTGCAACTTCTGGAAATTAAAGACAAACTTAGAGATATGCAACATATACTTGAAAGTTTCAAAAATAGAATCGAGTGAGTTGAAGAATGAACTCCAGAGCTTGAAGATAAGGCTTTCAAATTAACCCAATTTGAAAAAACAGCAAGAAAAAGAATTTAAAAAATGATCAAAGACTTCAACAAGTTTGGGATTATGTTGAATGACCAAACATAAGAATAATTGGTGTTCCTGATTAAGAATAGAAATCTGTAAGTTTGAAAATCTTATTTGAGGGAATAACAGAGTAAAACTTCCTGGCCTTGCTAGAGATCTAGACATTCAAATACAAGAATCTCAAAGAACACCCAGGAAATTCATCACAAGATCATCATCTAGGCACATAGTCATCAGGTTGTCTAAAATCAAGATGAAGGAAAGAATCTTAAAAGCTGTGAGGCAAAAGCATCAGGTAACCTACAAAGGAAAACTTATCAGATTAACAGAAGATTTCTCAGCAGAAGCTCTACAAGCTAGAAGGGATTGAGATTCTATCTTTAGCCTCCTTAAACAAAATAACTATCAGCCAAGAAGTTTGTATCCAGTGAAACTAAGTTTCATAAATGAAGAAAAAGTAAAGTATTTTTTAGAAAAACACATGCTGAGAGAATTTGCCACTACCAAGCTAACACTACAAAAACTGCTAAAAGGAGTTCTAAATCTTGAACCAAAACCTTGAAATACACCAAAATAGAACCTTCTTAAAGCATAAATCTCACAGGGACTATTAAACAGTAACACGATGAAACAACAACAACAGCAACGACAAGTTATTCAGGCAACAACTAGCATGATGAATAGAATAGTACCTCACATCTCAATACTAAGATGAAATGTAAATGGTGTTAATGCTTCACTTAAATGATACAGAATGACAGAGTGGATAAGAATTCAGCAACCAAGTATCCGCTGCCTTCAAGAGACTCATTTAACACAAAAGGACTCATAAAAAGCTTAAGATTAAGGTGAAAAAAGACATTCCATGCAAATGGACACCGAAAGAGAGCAAACTTAGCTATTCTTCTATCAGACAAAGCAGACTTTAAAGCAACTACAGTTAAAAAATAGAAAGAGAGACATTACATAATGATAAAAGGACTAGTCCAACAGGAAAATATCACAATTCTAAATATATCTGCACCTAATACTAGAGCTCCCAAGTTTATAAAGCAGTTACTACTAGACATAAGAAATGAGATAGACGGCAACACAGTAATAGTGGGGGACTTCAATAGTTCACCAACAGCACTAGACAAGTCATCAGGACAGAAAGTTTAAAAAAAAAAAGACTTTATCTATACTCTAGAACACATGCACTTAACAAGTATTTACAGAACATTCTACCCAACAACTGCATAATATATATTCTACTTATCAGCACATGGAACATTCTTTAACATAGACCATATAATAAGATACAAACAAGTCTCATTTAAGAAAACTGAGATGATATCAAATACTCTCTCAGACCACAGTGGAATAAAATTGGAAATCAACTCCAAAAGGAACCCTCAAGAGCAGCACAATGCAGGTGTCCAAAATGCAGGTGTGATCATTGGGGTCCTTGAATGGTGAAAATTTTAAAAATATTTGAACTGAATGATAATAGTGACACAGCCTATCAAAACCTCACAAGGACTGCTTGAGAAACCAGTGCTAAGAGGAAATTTCATGGCATTAAATGCCTACATCAAAAAGTCTGAAAGAGCACAATCTAAGGTTACACTCCAAGGAACTAGAGAAACAATTGTTATGCCCAGGCCGTTTATTCCCGAAAGAGAGACCACCAGAGTCAGTCAAGCTAAGCAGCAGGATCTTTGGCCACAGGTTGAACTAGGGCACCACCCTTGAGAACAGAGGCCAGGCAGGAGAGCTCTCCCCACTGAGCTCGAGCAGTGTTATATAGTCTAAGAAGTGGGCATAGAGTTATTATACAAATTAGATATATGATTGGCTAGTGTTTGAACAAAGTTTGGCTGTAATTGGTTCCCGCCATTTCTGATATTCGGTTCAACCTTTGAGGCAGGAGGAAACGGGTTTATGGCAGCAAGAGTTTTATCTTACTTAAGCCGTCTTGTGACCTGCCTCAGAACTTACAAATCTCTGGTATGTGCAAAACAAAATCTCTGGTACGTGCGGAAAAACAGGTACTTCACAGAACTTACGAAATCTCTGGTATGTGCAAAGATTAGAGAGCAGAACAAAAGGGTGTAGCGGAGGGGGAGCGGGTACACATCTATCTTTGTGTCCTTTCACAATAACAAACCAAACCCAAACCTGCAGAAAAAAAGATATAACCAAGATCAGAGCAGAACTAAATGAAATTGAAAAAACAACCGAAAAAAAAAAAAAAGATAAATGCAACCAAAAGCTAGTTCTTTGAAAAGATTAATAAAATTAATAGACCATTAGTGAGATTAACCAAGAAAAGAAGATCCAAATAAACTTGATTAGAAACAAGATAGGAGCTATTACAACTGATACCACAGAAACACAAATGATCATTTAAGGCTATTATGAACACCCTTACACACACAGACTAGAAAACCTAGAGGATATGGATAAATTCCTGGAAAGATACCCTCCTAGATTAAACTAGGAAGAAATTCAAACTCTAACAGACCCATAACAAGCAATGAGATTAAAATGATAATTAAAAAGTTGCCAACAAAATGAAGTCCAGGACCAGACTGATTCACAGCTGAATTCTATCAGAAATTCAAAGAAAAATTGGTACCAATCCTACCGAAACTATTCCAAAAGATAAAGAGGGAATTCTCTCCAAATCATTCTATCAAGCCAGTGTCACCCTAATACCAAATCTAGGAAAGGACATAACAAAAAAAAAAAAAAGAAAACTACAGACCAGTATTCATGATAAACACAGATGCAAAACTCCTCAACAAAATACTAGCAAACCAAATCCAAAGGCAACTAAAAAAGATAACCTACCATGGATCAGGTGGGTTCTATAACAGGCATGCATGGATGGTTTAACATATGCAAGTCAATAAATGTGATACACCACATAACATAACTAAAAACAAGAATTATAATCTCAATAAGTGATTACAAAAATCAACTCAAGATGGATTACAAAAATCAGCTCAAGATGGATTACAAAAATCAACTCAGGATGAATCAAAGACTTAAATCTAAGACCTGAAAACATAAAAATTCCAGAAGACAACATTGGAAATACTCTTCTAGGCAATGACTTAGGCAAACAGTTTTTGACCTAAAACCAAAAGGAAAATGTAGCAAAAATAAAGATAAATAGATGGTACTTAAACTAAAAAGCTTTTGCACAATAAAAGAAATAATCAGCAGAGTAAACAGACAACCCACAGAGTGTGACAAAATATTCACAAACTATGCATACAACAAAGGACTAATATTCAGAATCTATAAAGGACTAAAAAAACTAAAAAGCTTCTGCAGAGCAAAAGAAATAATCAGCAGAGTAAACAGACAACCCATAGATTGTGACAAAATATTCACAAACTATGCATACAACAAAGGACCAATATTCATAATCTATAAGGGACTCAAACAAATCAGCACAAAAAAACAAACAATCCCATCAAAAAGTAGGCTACAAATATGGATAGACAATTCTCACAAGAAGATATACAAATGGCCATCAAACCTATGAAAAAATGCTCAACATCACTAATGGGGAAATGCAAGTCAAAACCACAATGCAATACCACCTTAGTTGTGCAAAAATGGCCTTAATCAAAAAACAAAAAAATAATAGATGTTGGTGTGGGTGTGGGGAAAAGGGAACACTTTGACGCTGCTGGTGGGGATGTAAACTAGTACATTCACTATGGAAAACAGCATGGAGATTTCACAAAGAACTAAAAGTAGAACTATGATTTGATCCAGCAATTCCACTACTACCACTACTAATATCTATCTACCCAGAGGAAAAGAAGTCATTATACGAAAAAGACACTTGCACATGCATGTTAATAGCAGCACAATTCACAATTGTGAAAATATGGAACTAGCCCAAATGCCCATCAATCAACAAATGGATAAAGAAAATGTGATGTATTTATACCATGGAATACTACTCAGCCATAAAAAGGAATGAAATAATGGTATCTGCAGCAACCTGGATGAAGTTAGAGGCCATGATTCTAAGTCAAATAATTTAGGAATGGAAAACCAAACATCATATGTTTTCACTCATAAGTGGGAGCTAAGGTATAAAGATGCAAAGGTATAAGAATAGTACAATGGATTTTGGGGACTTGTACAGAAGGGTGGGAAGGGACTGAGGAATAAAGAACTACCTGTTGTACACAGTGTACACTGCCCCGGTGATGGGTGCATCAAAATCTCAGAAATCACCACTAAAGAACTTAGCCATGTAGCCAAACACCAACTGTTCCCCTAAAACTACTGAAATAATAATAAAAAAGGGAATGCTCATTTGACAGCAAAAATAAATAAATAAAAATAAACAAGAGCATTTATTAAAGATCTGCCTACATGTGTCATGGTCCTATAAGCTGTACAATATAAGTCATCTAGAAAACATTTCTAGCTTCTAGAATCTGACCATTTAAGCTAAATAGTACGTATACAGGCCAAAACAATAATTTCCATAGTTTGAATATTTTTACCGTTCGAAACACATGTGGCATCCCCGATGTGGCAGTTTTAATAGGGGGGCTTTTAAGAGATGACTGGGTAATGAAGGTTCTACTTTCATAAATGGATTAATTCATTCATGGTTTAATGGGCTAGGGCTTAATGGATTATCATTGGAGTGGGACTGGTGGCTTTGTAAAATAAGGAGAAAATACCTGAGCTAGCATACTCACCCCCATCTTCATGTAGTGTCCTGCCCTGAGTTGAGACTCAGCAGAATGTCCTCATCAGCAAGAAGGCCCTCACCATACATGGCCTCTTGACTTTTGGCCATTGGCTTCTCAACCTTTACAACTTTAAGAAATTTCTTCATTAGTTAGCCAGTTCCAAATATTTTGTCATAAGCAACAGAAAATGAAGACAATCATTTATTAAAAACACCCAGAAGAAATAATAATACATTATTCATTAGCTAAAGATAGCCAACAATTGAAAATGAATCTTGAGGATTCTTGGAGTGGGAAAGAAAAAAGAAATCCTTTCTTTCGGGTTCAAATGACAAAGTACTCTCTCTGCAGAATTCACAGGGTGTTTGAGACTTTGGCGTAATTTTCTACACCATAAGACAGTTGCACACCTCCATCCCTACCAGGCCCATTTGCTCCAGAGAACTTATGACATAATTCTCTCATTTAACCTTCAAAACCAACTTGGCTATTGCTCCCCAGTAAACAAAATCCCCTTCTTTGTTGGACTCTTCTTGTCTTTCCCCTATTAACACTCAGCCCACTTAAATTATTTTCTGTCCCATTGAGGGTGTCACCTCTTCTGACATTCAGCACTCTGCTCTGAAATTCGGTCACTTGGGTCCCTCTATTTCCATTGCTGATTGGAGACGTAACAGTTGGAAATGGGTTTCACCATGGTCTGACTCAGAGTAAACAGTAGACACTCTGAGTTTTCTTGTTGCTCAGAAAATACCTACTTCCATGTTGCTTCTAAGGTATGATAAAATGGTTTTTTAACCTTTTGTTGTCATGTGGTTAATGCCCCCAGGAAAAGGGTAGAAAAGTAGAACAAAAACTGCCACCATCTCTTGCTCTGCAGTCTTTACTACTCCCTTTCTCAATAGTAGATGAAAAAGAACTCACACGAATAACTGCATGCTACACAGCAGGGAGTTTCTAGTTTCCCTGTACACCCAGCTGGCTGCTTTTAGGTCAGTTGTCTGTGGAAAGTTGTCATTTACTGCTTTGCTTTACAAATTGGTCATTTCTTCCTTTGAATATACTCCTCTTTCCACAATGCTCTCTTTTTAAATCATTTCTTCTCCGAGCTACATTGATTTCCTTCAAAGCCTCCTAACTGCTTCCTTGAATACTTCCCACCAAAGAGCGCTTTTTCCTGGCACAAGCTGGGATAGAAAATATTCCATCTAGATTCATGCTTGAGAGTACCTATATCTTCTCACAGGAGTTTCTAGTTTCCCCACCGTTTTCTATGTAAATATGTACTCCTCACTGTCTGCTGAACATGCCATAGTTATGGCCAAATTCTGAAGTGGCGTAAATTCTTCTCTGGGTCAACTTGTGAATAAGTGTAAAGATATCTCTGTATACTGCCTTAGCATTCCTGGTTCTGGCTTTAGACTTTATGTTATCTATTGGCAAAAATTCCAATTGGTCTAATATCAAATATAGATCTTGCTAAAGAAGAAGATCTTCTTGCTAGCTAAAAATCTGTTGTGAGAGCCAATGTTCTTATTACAGTTTATGGTTCTATATCCACATGCATAGATTTTTTTTCTGTTACATAACCAAAAGCAGATGCATTTATTGGCACATGACCTGCACATTTTGACATTAAAAGAGTACCTTTTTCTGTTTTAGCCAAGACTCTTAACCCTGTAAATGACAAAATCCCCATCAAATTTTGCTTAAGCAAAAAATAAATTTATTGGGTCTCGTAACTAAAATTGCAATGGTAGATTTGGCTTCAGAATTCAATCTTATTAGAACTCATTTTATCTTCTGTCATTTCTTGGTTTGCTTTTATCTTTTGGGTTCCAAGTGGTAATAAGATGACTGTATGAGCTCCCATTCGTACACAATCTCAGGCCTTACAGGAAGGAGCAGGAATACCTTTTCTAGAAATTACAACAAAATCCACTTTCATCTCCCAAACTCAGTTTTCCTTATATGTCTGTTTCTTCACCATCACAGTGACCAGGCAAATAAATGCTCCAAATTTCCAGGTCTAAGTCATACAGAATGACAGATGGACAGAACTCTAAGATAAACAAAATGGACTGAAAAAATTGAAAAGTTGTTATCAGAAGGTGCTGCATAGCAAAAACAATGGATGTTCACTATAGTCCCTCTAACCTTGGTATGTGGCAGGATCCAGGAAAGAAATGGGCTACAAAAATGTAGGGACCAAGTATAAAAAATTTGGCACCTAAGTAAATTAAAAAGCCTCTATACGGCAAAAGAAATAATCAACAGAATAAACATACTTACAGAATGGGAGAAAATATTTACTAACTATGCATCTGATAGAGGACAAATATGCAGAATCTACAAAGAACTCAAAACAACTCAACAAGAAGAAAACCAAATAACCTAATTAAAAAGTGGTTAAAAGGCAGGGTGCAGTGGCTCATGCCTGTAATTCCAGCACTTTGGGAGGCAGAGGCGGCTGGATCATCTGAGGTCAGGAGTTCGAGACCAGCCTGGCCAACATGGTGAAACCCCATTTCTACTAAAAAAAAGAAAAAAAAAATTAGCTGGGCATTGTGGCACGTGCCTATAGTCCCAGCTACTAGGGAGGCTGAGGCAAGAGAACCACTTGAATCCAGGATGACGAGGTTGCAGTGAGTCAAGATCATGCCACTGCACTCCAGCCTGGGGGACAGAGCAAGGCTCCATTTCAAAAAAAAAAAGAAAGAAAAAAGTGGGCAAAGGATATATAAAGACATTTTTCAAAAGAAGACATATAAGCAGCCAACAAATATATGAAAAAATACTCAACATCACCAACCATCAGAGAAATGCAAATTAAAGCCACAATGAGATATCATCTTACACCAGTCAGAATGGCTATTACTAAAAGTAAAAAAAGCACAGATATTGATGAGGATACAGAGAAAAGGAGACACGTATAAACTAGTACAATATGTAATATAAACTAGTAAAATCTCTATGGGAAGTGTATGGTGATTTCTCAAATAACTAAAATAGCAGTTTCATTCAACCCAGCAATTCCTCTGCTAGATATCCACCCAAAGAAAAAGAAATCATTATATAGGTTGGGTGCAGTGGCTCATACTTGTCACCTCAGCACTTTGGGAGGCCCAGGTGGGATGATTGCCAGAGCCTATAACTTTGAGACCAGCCTGAGCAACACAGTAGCACCCCGTCTCTACACAAAGTTAAAAAATTAGTCAAGTATGGTGGTGCACACCTGTCGTGCCAGCTACTTGGGAGGCTCAGGTGTGAGGGCTTGCTTGCGCCCAGGGATTCAAGTGTGCAGTGACCTATGATTGCACCACTGCACTCCAGCCTGGATGACAGAGCAAGACCTTGTCTCAAGAAAAAAAAAAAAAGGAAAAAAAATTATATAAAAAAGACACCTGCACTTGTATGTTTATCATAATACTATTCACAATAGTGAAGTTTTGGAATCAACCTAAGCACCCATCAATGGATGATGGATAAAGAAAATGTGGCATATATACACCATGAAATACTCTGCAACTATAAAAAACAATGAAATTACGTCTTTTGTAGCAACGTGGATGGAGCTAGAAGCCAGTATCCTAAGCCAGTATACATGGACATACAGAGGGGAATAATAGACAATGGCGACTCCAAAAGTGGGGAGGGTGGGAAGGAGTGAGGGTTGAAAAATTATCTCTTGGGTACAATGTTCATGATTTGGCTTATGGGTACACTAAAAATTTAGAGTTCATCACTATGCAATATATTAATGAAACAAAAACTGTGCTTATACCTGCTGAATCTATTTTTTTTTAAGTTGGCATCATAGGAAATATTTAGCAAGAATTTGAAAAGAAGACATGTTGGCATATTATGGTAATTAAGATTCTGGATATTAAGATTTTGAGAAAGTCAAAATACAGTAGGATGTTATTGAGTATGCAATACATGATATAATACATATGTGCATATATCAGAGGTATTATTGTCAATAATTTTCCCTGTTTCTGAGGCTTTCCTTTTCATTCTTTTTAAATTTTCTCCTCATTTATCTGTAATTGATTTCTCCTGTTACCTTTATTATTCTACTCAGTTTTATTTTCTTCTCTTATTTTCAATTTTTAAATTGGAAGATTAGAATATTGATTTTACACCTTATTTTTCTAACAGGAGTATGTAAAGCTGTATATTTACATTTGGTACTTCAATAGCTGCATTTTTGATATGTGGTGTTTTCAGTACCGTTCATTTTGAAAAAAAGTTTTTGCTTGGGATTTCTTCTTTGACTTATGAATGATTTAGCATTATTTAATTATTTAATTATTTAATTATTTATGTATTATTTAATTTTAAAAAATAAGAATGTTTTGGTATTTGATTGACACTGATTTTTGAATTTGTTTTGGTTATGATCATAGTACACACTATGTATATTTTCAGTATTTTGAAATTCATTGAGACCCATTTTATGACTCATTATATTGTTTATCTTGGTGAATAATACACGTGTAGGTAAAAAATGAGTAAATGTTCATGCTATAGTTGTGGGGTGAAGTATTCTGTAATATCAACTAAATCAATTCGGTTGATGATTCAAAGTTTTAATATTTTTACTAATTTTTTAGTCTAGTTGCTCTACAAATTATTAAAATATGACATTAATACCTCCAATTAGGATTTTATATTTTTGTATTTCTTTCTTTAGTTCTGTTTTTATTTCATGAAATTCTGTTATTTAGGTCCACTGAGTTAAAAGGTTATATTTTCCTTATAATAGTGTCATTTTATAGTTTGAAATATGCATATTTATCTCTGTAAATATTCCCTTGTCTTAAAGTACCTTATGTCTGATATAAATTTATTTAAACAAACTGTTAGGATAGTATGTCTTTTTCTGTATTTTTTCTTTTCCCACATCTTTATCTCAAATTTTGAATGTATTTATTGTGAATACAGTGCAGTTGGGCATCCGTATTGTATACAGTTGGATAATCTCTGTCTCATAATTACAGTGTTTAGTACATTTATGCTTAAAGCAAATATTGATAGGGTTTGATTTAGATCTACAATCTTGGTATTTGATTTCTATTTGTCCCATATTTAAAAATTTTAATTCTGCTGTTGTTTCTTCCTTTCTTTCCATTTTAACTCTTCTGAAAGCTTTATAACTGTAACTCTAATTTTTTTGTAGTGGTTTCTCTAGTTATTTCAATATACATCATTAACATATTATGGTTTGCTTAGAGTAAATATTGTACCACTTCACATACAATGTAAGAACCTTATATAACTCCATTTATGCCTCTCTAAATTTTTGTTATTTTTGCCATAAATTTTACCTTTGTATGCTTTCTAACCATCATAAGATAATGTTATCAGTTTTGCTTTAAACAGTGTATTTTAAGGAAATTAACAGAAGAAAACTATTTTTTATACTCACATATTTATTATTTTATAAGATTTGAGTTTCATTTGAAAAACTTTCCATTAGCATTTATTGTAGTTCATTTAGTTCAGGTGTAGTACTAACATATTTTTTCATTTTTTGTTTATCTCAAAATGTTTTAATTTCAGCATCATTTTTATACAATATAGAATTCTGTATTTACACACTTTAAACAGGTCTTTCTATTGTTTTGATGAGGAGTCAGTCAAATATTATATACAATGTGTCTTTTTCCCCTTTCTTCTTTTATTTTCTGGCTGTTTTAACATAGGTTTGCATATGATACATCTAGGTGTTGTTTTCTTCTTAGTAGGTTTTTAGCTCTGTAACTTGACATTTTTAAAAAAGATTTCAGAAAATTTGGGCAATTATGTATTCCCCTACAAATAATGTTTTTATTTCCAAAGTATTTTAGTCTCTTTTTTAGGAATGCAAATTATATGTATGTTGGATCAATTGAGATTTTCCTACAGGGTACTGAGTACCTATTTATTTGTTCCTTTTTTTCTCTTTCTTTTAATATTGGAATAGTTTCTATTGTTCTGTTTTCACATTAACTGACCACTCATTTTATAGTTTTTAGTATGTTGTTAAACCTATCTAATGCAGTTTTTCATATCAAATGAAGTACTGTATTTTTTAGATATTAATATTTTCATTTTGTTCTTTTAACATTTTTCATATCATTGCTGATATTTTCTATTTAGATGTTTTTCTTTTCCTTTGCATTCTTACTCATAATTATACTTACAATTCAAACTCTTTGTCTACCAGTTCTAATATTTGAATCTTTTTCTCATAGATTTCTTTTGGCAGCTTTTTTTCTCTCTTGATTGTTTTGACATTTTCATGCTTCTTTGCCTTTAGTGAATGTTTTAATTACATGGATATTGTCAATGTTATGACACTGAGTTTTGCTTAACTAGTCTTCTTTTATGGGTATTGAATATGGTTCTAGAAAGCAGTTAAATTACTGGGAGATCCATTGGTATCACCAGACTTGGCCCTATTCTTTGTAAATGACAGTTTCATTTTGTTCTTAGTCCTAAGATGTGCCTTTCACGCAGTAAGCATTTCTCATTACTGATCTGTAAATTCTCTGGGGTGTCACTGAAAGGGCTAGGTGCTCAGGGAATTCTCTCTACTCTGGCTGGGCCAGAACTTCACTACTTCTCAGCACTGTGTGACCTATGCTATCTCAGTTCAACTCTTACTCAAGCAATAGCTCCTGTTACTTAGTCCTCAAAGAATGTTTCCTGCTGATGAACAGCTAAGCTCTTGACAAATGACCTGTAGGAAACCCTCAGAGATTTTGATGTCCACTTCTCTATTACATTTCTACTGCTGTGAAACCAATTACCACAAATTTAGCAGCTTAAAATAACATCCATTTATTAAGTGACAGCTCTGAAGCTCAGAGGACAAGGCACAGAGTAGCTGGTCCTCACCTCGGCTTCTTAAAAGGCTAAAATCAAAGTTTTGACAGGGCTATGTTCCCTTCTGGAAGCTCTGGTGAAAGAATACTTCCAAACTAAATCAGGGTATTGATAGACTTCAGCTTTTTGAGACTAGAGCACTGAGGTCCCTATTTCCTTGTTGTCTGTCAGCCAGTGGCTACATTCAGCTCCTAGAATTTACCTGCATTCCTTGTCATGTGACCTCAATGGGCAGTTAACAACGTGGCTGGAAAGAATGTCCTCTGCAACTATTTGGAGAAGACAAAAGGACTCACCTAACCAGGTTAGGCTCATCCTGAATAATCTATCTTATTCAAAGTCAACTGTGCCGTACAACAAAACCTAATCATTGGAGTAAAATTCATCATATTCGAAGTCCTGGGATGTATACAGTTGTGTACACCAGGGGACAGGGTCTCAGGGCCATTATAAAATTTTGCTTACCACGTCCTCTATGTATCTCACTTCTCTTTGGTACCTTACCCTAAAAATATAGCCTCTTCTATTACTGCAACTGATATCTGTCTTCTTAGCTCAGTGAGAATAAGGTTCTGTGCTTAAATTCTATCTCCCTGCATAGCATTGTGGGGAGTGTCCCTAGGCAGACAGCTGATGCGAATATAAGGCTTACCTCGTGTGTTTTTCTTCCCTCAAAGACCACAGTGTTTTTTTATTGAATGCTTGAAAACAGTTGACTTATGACTGTTGTTCAGCTTTCTAGTTGTTTACTTCAGAGGGGCAAGTCTAATTTCAGTTATTCCATCATAACTTGAGAAACAATGGGAAATACTTTTCTAAAGAGATGAGTCATGCAAATATCTGAGAAAAAGTATACTAGGAATAGATAACTAGTGCATCCTTCTTACACTATTATCAAATACGTTATCCACACTATATATAAAAGCCCACAGTTACAGAAGATATAATATTTTGGGGGAATGCAATTTATGTAAGGAAGCTTATTTATTTATTTATTTATTTATTTATTTATTATATAGTCTTAGTGGGCATGGAAAACAAGAGATATTTTGTATGTAGAGAGCCTATATACAAAATCAGATAGAACACAAATATCCTCCCTTTGTTATTTGCATATACTGCCAAAGTAATCCGTCCAATCCTATGGCTTACACATTGTCCCATGCTCAAATGTGGTACACTCTCAAATATATTTCTTCAGCCTTGATTTCCCACTTTTAGGCCAATATATCTGATCATCTACTCAACATATTATCTTGGTTGGTTAAAAAGAAAATTAAAATGAATATATCTAAAATCAAATTTGTCCCCACTCACCCAATGAAACAACTTATCTTCCCTAAGTCTTCCCTATCATAGTGAATGACAATTTTTATTCTTTCTATTGCTGAGGCTAAAAGCAAGGGGAAATCCTTGAGTTCTCTCTTTCACAACTATATCACAATGATATTCAAATTTTATTACTTTTTACTTTTAATCTTGAATCCTACCAAACAGCGAAATTTCCTGGCTATACCTCAAAATATGCTCCAAATTTTACCACTTGTTACTCCCTCAGGAACTGCAACTCTGGAGCAAGGTCACCAAAATCTCTCACCTTGATTATTGCAATTGATTCCAAACTGTTTATATTCTTGTCCCCAGCCCCAGTAGACCCTTCTTACAACAATCAGATGATTCCTTTAAACTATGAGTTGTAATCTCCCCAACCAAAACCCTCCTATGTTCCCCAAGCATGCCTAGGAAAAAAAAGGAAATGCAGTATATGCAAATAGCAAAGGAAGGATATTTGTGTTCTATCTGATTTTGTATATAGGCTTTCTATGTACAAAATATTTCTTGTTTTCCATGCCCACTAAGACTATATAATAAATAAATAAATAAGCTTCCTTACATAAATTGCATTCCCCCAAAATATACCAACTTATGTGATTATTTCCTTGCTACTTTTCTAACTGTATCATCAACCATTATTTATGGTAGCACACTGATCCCCTTACTGTTACATGAACAAATCAAACATCCCATCATAGGTTCTGTACAACTGATATTTATTTTCTGGAAAATTCTTACCTCAAAATCCATGTGATTGGTTCTTTCCCTCATATCACTATGGTTATTTCTCAGATGCCACCTCCAAAAAGAAATCTATCATGACCATCCTATCAAAGTAGCAATCCTCTCACTGTGCTTTATTTTTCTCCTAGCATTCATCACTTTTTGACATTATATTAGACATCAGTTTGTTGTATTCCTCCTCCACTACCATGTAAGCTAGATGGAGCCAGGAGTCTTGTCTGCCTTGCTTGACGTTGTATCCCCAGCAACTTTGATGTAGAAAGTAATCCCAATTTATCAGAGAGTAAATTGCCTGAGTTTCAATGGTCACAAAACTGAGAAGATACAGTTTTGCAACAGAAAAACATTTAGTCATTCATGCCCTTTTTACTGTCTACCGTCAACAAGACATCATTAAAGAGCAAGTTACTGAACCTGATTTTCAAGTAAAGAGACATTTAACAAAGAATTTGTAGACATTGTAGATATGTGTAATATCTCATAGAAAGAGCATACAGAGTTGTTATATGTTAACATAATAGATATAGATGATTAATGCTATGTGTTTTGTGAAAATGGTGGCTTCAGAATTTTTTAAGACCTGTGTTAGAAATATTCTAAAGTGTTTCTCAGCAACCATTACCTATCAGGGAATAGTTCCTCTCCAATATATCCTTTTATTTTTTTCTTTATTGATAAACTTTCACATTTATTATCACCAACAATACAGATATCCACATCTTATTCTTTATATAACAAAATGTTGACCCCTATGATAGACTGTAAGATACAAGACAGATTTTGAATCACCATAGCTTACATTATCTCTTAAAAGGAGCTTCCTATTTATAAGATTGGGTCTTAGATGGCAAGTAGGCCAATTAAATATATTTATTATTCTTCCTTTTGTTAGTATTGTTGCATTTTTTCTCCTTTCCCAGATGTAACATTTCACAAAGTTTATTGCATGTGCTAATTAGATTAGCAATTACCCATTAAGTTAGATTTCAAAGTACGAATCACATTTTATATCTTAATTTGTTACTTCGTCATTAATTAGAACAGCAATTTTTCTAATGGATTAAGTTTAAATTATAACAATTCAGTCCAATTTTTATAAAGTCTACATATATTTAAGTAATTGAAATAGTAATCATTAGCTTATATTTGAATTTAATATGTCAAGTTAGTAAAAAGTCATACGACAGTTCAAGTCTGTGTAAAATATGGGAAAACTTATCAGAAACAACTAGAGTTAATCATTTCAGTACTGTCCAATTTTATCCAGGTTTGAGTTAAGAGACGAGTGACATACTACCTAATCATGCTTTTGAAGACAAACTAAGTTCTCTGATAACAACAATAACAGAATACAAAATACAATATATTAAAATATCCAAAGTACACTTTTTATGAATGAGCCTTTCATCTGGCAGTAGGTGATTAGTATACCTTCTGGTGCAGTAGTAGCCAAGATGCATGGACTATATCAGAGACAAATAGATTAAATTTCAATTTTAAAATTTCTGATTAGTTTTGACATCTGAACTTTCAAAATTGTTCAAAGATCTATTTATTTTTGCTTTTAACAAATATTTTGTGAACAATTCTTTTGACAGATGTTTTCTTACTATCGTATTAGAGATACATCAAAGACATATAAGATGTCAACAGTATGATACCATAGATGTACATCTGAAACTGCCTTTGGTAAATTATGACAGTAAGAGAAATCTGACCATTGACTCCCCATCTTGCTTCTAACCTCCAAGCTTTCCTTGGTCATCCTCAGCATAAGCCATGCTACTTTGGGAGGAATTTAGTTTATAGTTTAATTTTGAAATAAGAATAATAATAGTCCCGCTGTATAACTAATTGCCTCCCTGTTTGAGTATTGAAATTGCCTTTGTAAGACTGATGAGAGGTCACAAGACAGGTGTAGTTTCTATAATCCCTTACTAGGCAGGGGTAATCAGGCCAGAGGTCACAAGATTTGTGACTTTGTCAGTTGCTCCTATAGATAACATCTAGGATTGTTCTTTTTTTTAAAAAAAAAAGATGTTTTTCAGAATGATCCCGCCCAGACTCATGACTCAACTAATCTGTTACTCCGCCCAGAGGCATACACAGCAGCACAGGGACTATTTCTCACAAATTCTACGATTTCTGCCCCAACTAATCAGTGGCACCCATGCCCTAGACTCTGTCCACCAAATTGTTTGTAAAAACCCTAACTGCCAGGCATTCCCGGAAACTGATTTCAGTGATAACTCCAGTTCTTCTGCATGGCCAATCTCAAGTCAATTAAACTCCTTCTACTGCAATGCTATCATCTCAGCGAACTGATTTTGTTTGTGCAGCAGGCAGGAAGAATCTGTCAGGCCATTACATATTTATTGGATAGACAATAGCCTATAAAATGACTATAAAATCTTGACTACATTAATGCCTTCCTACATTTACTACATTAACATTATTATTCTTTTGTCTATTCACTGTATTTAATAATTATCTTAGTCAGGCACAAGACACCGTATTGTTTAGCACAGTTCCCTAGTCCTAGGCTAAATATGAATACCAGTAGAAAAAAATACAGCCTTTGTCAATTATAAACTCGTATAAATCCTGAAATTGCACTCGGCCTCACTAGACTATTACTGTGTAACTCACTCTGGTTCTTTGCTCTTAGTTATGACCCCAATATGTTAAAAGCTCATGTACATTTATAAATTAGTAAATACAGGTATTTTAAGATACGGATAACTAAAAAATAGGCCCGTTAACCTATTAGGATAACAAATGTATTACTGTCTGTTCTCCAAAAATAAAATTAAATATTACAATAAACAAGTTACAATTAACGCTGCAAATATGTTAATGATAGAACTCTTGACAAATGAACGACTCACTACGTGCTTATGAAAGAGTCTGTATCTATGGAATGCTTTTAGCAAATTGTCTACAATAGGTTCATGGTAAACAAATACAGATCTTCGTATTTATGGGACAGCTCTCTGGAAATGTCTCAGAAGCCATGTAACTATCTGAATAGAAAGTGGAGCTGTTTCTTGGTCCAGGCAATTCTCCTCTGTGTAAGTAATGTAGTTACATAGATTATCCCAGATCTTTCCTTGTTTGTCTAGGCTTGTGATTATTTATAGAATCTAAATGATTTACTAAAGCTATCGGACTAGGTTAGATCTCTGATTCATATGAGTGAGATTTGACAATCTGATCCTTGGTGTTATATCATAGTATATGTTTAATATGTTAGGTTAACTACATGGCAGACTAAGTATTTTTAAACAGTCACATGATTGGGTGTAAAATATGTCACAGCCACTTAAAGTAGCTATCATTCAAGAATATGTGAAAAATGTAAGATCTTCATCCTTGCAACAAATATTCCTAAAATTAACTCTTTGTTTAGGAATCCAATAGCACAATCTAAAGATCTTTTGTCTATTAAGCCCAAGTATAAACCAATCCAATTTTTATTAAGATTTTAGGAAGATGAATTATGACACAAAACCTATTCTGTATAGAGGGTAAGAGAGTGGGAATGAAAAATCAAATCAGGAGGTTAATTTTCACTTATCTATTTCAAAGCTATAATAACATATCCTCCATTTACTTTAGGTTTCGATCTTCTCTTTAAATTCCCCTTTATTATTTATATCCTCTAAGTTTTTCCTCTCACCTTAAGCCATATGACTCCGTGTTCTCTTAATTATAATCATCTCCTGCTTTTGCATGGATATTTCTGGTTATATTTATGATTTTACAAATATAAATGGATCACATGAAAACTTGTACATTTCTTTCTAGATTTCTTTTTTTCTAAGTACAGAAAGTGCCATTCTATTAAGCAAATTGCCCTTTTCTTTTTAACAAATTATATTTACTGTCATTAAAAATGAACTCGTAAAAAAAAAGGGCTTACTATTCATAGAGACACTTCTTTCAGAATTCAGATTTTGATGAAGAGAGATTCTTAAAAATTATAACCTTACTACTTTTCAATCTTGGTCTTTCTCTTTTCTTTTTATCCCTGCTCAGTTCACCCCTATATAAGAATGACTTATGTGACAGGTAAAATTCGGAAAAACTCACAAGGCTCCTATGGAACATAAGGTAGCTGCTATTTCATGCTCTAAATCTTCCCATGTCATCTACGTGCCGTCATGGGGAAGTTTGTCTGAGATCAGTTAGCCAATGGTAGAGTCACTTTCTGTCTGTTTAATGTTGAGGTTCACTGTGGGATTGAATATTTCACTTTCAATAATCTTTAGGTTCCTGGAAAGATCTCAATGAATCATTATTTCTTTAACTTATCAATGGATAATTAGGTTATTTTTAAATTTATATGTTTACAGTAAGTTTGTAACAAACATATTTGTAGCTATATTTTCATATATTTATGTGATTTATGTCTCTAGATCAAATTTCTAAAATTGAATTTGCTTATACAAAAAGTTGTGCATATTTAAAATTTTTATAGGTATTTTCAAGGCACTGTCAATAATTTTCACTAATTTATACTCACAACAATAATGTAAAAAAGTGATTTTTCTACTGTAGTATCTGAAAAGCTATTTACAATTTTATTCATTTTATTTTCATGAGATTGAGCAAAATCTTATAGATTTATCATGTGCTTCTTTTTCTGTAAATTTTACATTTATGCCTGATAACATGTTTTTCTTTTTCTTTTCTTTCCTTTTTTTTTTTTCTTTTTTGAGACAGTCTCACTCTTGTCGCCCAGGCTGGAGTGCAATGACGTGATGTTGGCTCAGTGCAACCTCTGCCTCCCAGGTTCCAGCGATTCTCCTTCCTCAGCCTCCCAAGTAGCTGGGACTACAGGCGCCCACCACCACACCTGGCTAATTTTTGTATTTTTAGTAGAGGTGGGGTTCACCATGTTGGTCAGGCTGGTCTCGAACTCCTGACCTCGTGATCTGCCCATCTTGGCCTCCCAAAGTGTTGGGATTACAGGCGTGAGCCACTGCTCCCAACGGGTTTTTCTATTTTTTTCTCTTAAAAATATCTTTGCAAGAGATTCTTCTATGTTAACAAAATGTGTTCGTTTTTTATCATATGTGTTATAAATCATATTTTGTTATTTGCGACTTGCAATACTCTGTGTGTCTTTAACATGCATATGTTTTGAAATTTTATGTAGTTAAATTTCCTATATATATTTTTTTTATGGCTTTAGGATGTCAGGTTTAGAAACTCCTTTTTTTACTTCTAAGTTATACAATACTATTTTTTTAACTTCCACAATTTTCTCCACATTAAACAGTAAAGTTGGGTGATATGATTAGCCTAGCTATTTTCATATTTTCCTTTCTACAAAAGTTGAATAATGTTTGAGGTTGGATCAGAAATAGTAGTAAATGAAGAATGGCGAGCCACCTTGAGCTCCCAAAAAGCAAACAAACAAAAGCAGAAAAATAAATTTACAAACAAACAAACAAAAAGCATGGAAAAACAAGGGTCAGAAGTATCAGTGGTACCTGTAATATGGAAGAGTTGATAAAGTCTCTATAAAAAGGATATTTTGGCCAGGTGCGGTGTCTCATGCCTGTAATCCCGGCACTTTGGGAGGCCGAGATGGGCAAATCACCTGAGGTAAGGAGTTCGAGACCAGCCTGACCAACATGGGGAAATCCCATCTCTACTAAAACTACAAAATTAGCCGAATGTGGTAGTGGGCTCCTGTAATCCCAGCTACTCAGAAGGCTGAGTCAGGAGAATCACTTAAACCCAGGAGGCAGAGGTTGCAGTGAGTCCAGATCGCGCCACTGCATTCCAGCCTGGGCGACAAGAGTGAAACTCCATCTCAAAAAAAAAAAAAAAAAAAAAAGGATGATTCAAAAGATTACGTGTTTCTTGCTATATAATACAGCTGCAGAAGAAAAGGCTCATAAAAGTGTTTTCCTTACTACTGAATGATTGAAAGATTGTTATCTATTTTCATTTCGATTTGCTTCAATTTTTATCACAGCTTTAAATATAATCTCTACTTTATTTCAGCTCACTTACCAATAATTCAGACGTATATAGGAACAGGTATTATCAGGTAGTGGGTGTTAAGGAAAAGCTTAACACCCACTACCTGATAACAAGCAAATAAAATAAATGTTATTTTCAAATATGCAATATTAAAGCCTATTTTGTAATCTACCATTGTAACTCTAAGTTAGAATTAGAGTAAAAATGAATTCTAATTTAAAAATTCTAGTCAACTAGATACCTTGTATATGTTGAATGTTAATAACTATTATAATAACTTACACTAAGATGTATAATTTTATAATCAGGACTTTGCATTCATGGAATTAAATACATAAATATAAAATATTCAACACTGAAAATATCATCGGAAAATTTGTATGACTTTGTTGAGTGACTAGAAAAAATAATGGAAAAAACAAAAGCAACTTAGGAAAGGTAGACGTATTTTACTACCTAAGTCTAGTTATATTATTTTATGCTATTCTATTTTGGTATGGGAAACAATTCCCATAGAATGTTATGGAGCAAGTAATTGAAGAATCAATATGTAAAATCTATATAATAGTTAAAGATTTAATATCCCTAGTTGTTCAGAGAATGCCTCAAAGCACTAAGAAAAAGATAAATCTGCTTCGTATTTGGAAAAAGATTTCAGTAATCAATTTAAATTTGAGGAAAATCTATAGCCAAAAAATATGTGATGGGGATCTAAACAATTTTTAAATAATTTCTATATGAATGAGACATATTTTATTTTATCTACCCATCATTTTGAATACCAATAGAAATACAACCTTCAATTTTGATGGCAATTTGAGGAAATGAACACTCTTGTACATTGCTAATAGAAATAATTATTGCTATAGCTTTTATGGAATGTAAATTGTCTTTATCTTTAACATTAAAAAAAGACCTGCCACCTTATAATTTTTTCCATAAGTCTTACTTTTGTGACTCTTTCATATAGAAGTAAAGAGAACATACATGAATACAGGTATATCGATTTATAGAGAGAAAAGAGAGAGAAAAATGGAGATACATATATGAATATATATATATACACACACACAGAACTATATGTATCAAGAGATAAATAGGCATACAGATATACAGATGTATACTGCAACATTAGTTTATTGAAACAATATGGGTAAAAATTTTAATGTCTTCAGTATTCATCATTAAAGTGGTATAAAAATCTTACACAATATTATTAAACTATTACAAAAAAATAGATACTTCAATATTATATACTGTACATTTTTTAACAAAGCAAGCAACCAACAAGTTAAGAATAATTTAAAGTGTATGATTATATTTGATAAAAATAGCAACATGCCTTAAATGTTTATGTGTATGTGTGTGTGTGTGTGTGTGTGTGTGTGTGTGTATTACTGGTAACGAAAAAACATATCAGATTAACAATATTTGTTAAATGATAAGTGGGCAGGGAGTTCAGGAGTGGGAATTCTAGGCCAATTACTTACTTTGGTTTGCTTAAATGTTTACAGAGAATAGATTCCACCATTGTAGATTTTGGTAAGAAATGTATGAAATGTGGAAAGAAAAATAAGACAATATAATTGGAATAAAAATAAATAAGAAATAAATAAAAAACTTTCCCCCCTCCCTTCCCCCATCCATCCTCCCCTCCCCTCCCCTTCCCTCCCCTCCCCTCCCCTCCCCTTCCCTCTCCTCCCCTCTCCTCTCCTCTTTTCCTTCTTTTCTTTTCTTTCTCCAAGGCTGGAGTACACTGCAGGGGCATCTTAGCTCACTGCAGTCTCAAACTCCTAGACTCAAGCAATCTTCCCACCTCAGCCTCCCAAATAGTTGAAACTGCGGTACACACCACTGCACCTGGCTAATTTTTAAATTTTTTATAGAGTCAGAGTCTACCTTTGTTGCTCAAGCTGGTCTTGAACTCCTAGACTCAAGCAATCCTCCTGTCTCAGTCTCACGATACGGCGGGATTATAGGCATGAGCCACTGTGCCCAGCCTTAAGAAGCTTTTTGAATAAATTATTATTATTATTACAAACAAATTGTTTTGGGTCTGTAATTTTGAACCTCTTATTTTTATGTTTTAAATTTACTTTAGAAGTAATAGGAAGAAGTTTATAAACAAGAAAAAGATAATCCCATCATAAATGGGCTATTTCCACTAAACTATTTGTGTAAAAATTTAAGAAGATATGCTGCTGCTGTAAAATATGACAAAAATGTGTTTAACTTACATTGTATTTTTTTTCTATCTATGCTAGAATGCATTCATCCTTATATTAGCTCCCAAGTTGAATTTGAAATATCTGGATGAAGGATTAATAATGTACTCTCTGCTTAGCTCGATTCAAACAAATTAGGTAATAAAGAAGCATTTGAATACATTATCATTTTGAGCTATGTTTTTTTCTCAATTAGGATGAATTAAAATGAAATCTTGCAATTTGTAAAAGTTTTTAAAAATTTATGTCTAGATCTTATTGAGATTCTAGTTCTTTGGCATAAGAGATTTGTAAAGCACATGCAATCCTTCATTTCCAGTCACAATTCCAACTTAGATATGCCTGAAGCTGGTTCAGTTCAGAATCCCACCTGGAGATACTGGGGCTTCCACCACCACTACCTCCTCCTGCTACCTACCACTAGTTGCTAAGATACTAAATGGACAGGGAAAAGGAAAGGGGAAATAAAAAATAACAGACTCATATGATAAAAATTTATCCCAGTCATCCAGTCTGAGTGACAGATGAAAGCAGAACTGATTTGCTGTTCCCCTGAGCACTTTTCCCCAAAGTGCCAAATATCAATGTTCTTAAAGGTAGTATGTTGACAGGATAGTTATTAGAACTGTGGAAGAAGAGGAAGTGTATAAAAGTAAAACCTGGAGGCTGTCAAAAGATTGTGCTATTCTTCCCAATCAACCAATTTTACAGTCCTGTTGAGACCTGTCCTTTAGTTCAGTTCCTTGTTGATGAGACCCAGCTTTCCAATATCCACACACCTCTTTTTTACCCATACCCCATAAAAGAATCTCTGAGGCTCCAAGGAACTCAGTTTAAAACAAAATACAAAAATTGTTGTCTTAGTTCAATACACTCATTCAGTAGATGAAGACATTTGAACTTAAATAGGTGAAATATTTTACGGGAAGTTATGTGTCTTAGTCTATTCAAAACGAACTACCATAGACTGGGTGGCTTCAAAACCAGATAAATTTATTTCTTGTGATTCTGGAACTGGAAAGTCCAAGAGCAAGGCACCCGATGAGGAAGCTGCCTTGAGTCCCTGATTCTTGGTTCATAGAGGACTGTCTCTCACTGTGTTGTCACAGGGTAAAAGGGGTGAGGGTTTTTCTGGGCCCTTTTATAAGGACATGAATTCCCAATCACCTGATCACTTCTCAAAGGCCTTACTTTCAAATAACATCACACTGGGGATTAGGTTTCAACATACGATATTTGCAAGCACACACGCATTTAGTCTATAACATTATGTTTGGTAATGGGCAGAACTTAGCTTTGAACTCACGACTTCTGCATCTGGGTTTCATTTACTTTTCCAATATCAAGGTATATCGTAGGAGCCTGTCCTAAGTCTTAGTTCATCCTTATTTAAATAAAGAAAAAAGAAAGATTTAAAATTACCAGAGATAAAGTTTTAAGTAACCCACAAAACTTTCCACATTAAGGATTTTGTGTTTTATAAAAATTATACATGAATTTTTAAAAGTAAATATATTAGAAAATGTTTTGAAGATTTGCAACAATTTGAAAAAATAGCAGATGAACCTCATAGCCTAGAAATATTTTAAAAATAAGAAAAAGTTAGGTATGTCATGAATGCATAAAATATATGTAAATATGAGTCTATTTTATCATTTACTACCATAGACTACACAAAAATCTATTATAAGAAGTTAAAATTTATCAAAATGTATGATACAAACACAGACTCTACGTGGTGCCATTGGCAGTTGAGAGAGATGTAAACAAATGTAAAGATGCAATATATTAAATCATAACTGCATAAAATTAACTGTAGTACATACTATACTACTGTAATAATTTTGTAGTCACCTCCTATTGCTCTTGCAGTGAGCCCAAGTGTTGCAAGTATTCCTTAGAGCACTGTGTGATGCTAACCTTCCCTGCATGAGTGGTTTGCCTCTCCAGTAAATTACTTATCACTGTAAAAAGTGATCTCTCACAGTTCTTGTGTGTTTTTCATCATGTTTAGTTGAAATACCATAAACCTTCAATAACACCATGGAACCCATATGAAGTGCCACTAGTAATGCTGGAAGTGCTCCCAAGAAAGAGAGCAAAGTCATGACATTTCAAGAAAAAGTTAAATTGCTAGATATATATCCTAGATTGGGGTCTGCAGGGCTGTCATCCGCCACTTTAAGATTAATGAATCCATCATAAGAAAAAAAAGAAAAGGAAATTCATGAAGCCATCCTGCAGCTATTCCAGCAGGCATGAAAACTTGCACTTTTTGTGAAATACAAGATATGTGTTAATTGACTGTTCATGTTATCAGTAAAACTTCCAGTCAACAGCAGGCTATTAAGTTTGGGATGAGTCAAAATTATGTGCAAATGTTTGACTATTTCCAAGGGAAGAGTTGGTGTCCCAGCTCCCATGTTCTTCATGGGTGAACTATAGTTATACTGTCTGAAATGTGCTTCTAGGATGTTGATAATATTTTGTTTCTTGAACTGCATGTGTATAGCTTGTGACATTCTCTGAGCTGTACACTTAGGATTTTTGCAGTTCTTTGGATCTATTTTGTACTTTAATTAAAAAGTTAAACAATAGTGACTGTTTGTTAATACAGAAATTGCTATAGTATGGACTCATGGGAAAACCACAAAACTTTAATTCACCTACCTTGTGAAATATTACTGAATTGTTCTATATCTAAAGATCTGCAACTCTGAAAGGAAAACTGGAATTATTTTGAATATTGCATGAAAGAATCCACATTAAGTACCCAGCATAGTGCCTGGCATAGCAAATTTTCAATACAGTGTAATTCTCCTTAATAAATATGTTGTAATTTTAATTCTGTTTCAAAGAAGCATTAAGTGATAAAAGGAGTGCTGTCATTGTGGTTTAATTTTTAGGTCTAGCAAATGTTCATTTTCTTTAATTTTTGGAGTTTGGAGTCATCTATAATAGTAAATCTTTACCTGAAATATCCTTCTGTATTTAATGCTCCTCAATTCATGGCCTTCTTATTAGATTGACAACTGATGACCGATTCACTAACTTATTCATCTATTTATTCATTTACTTGTTCAGTATTTACTGAGTGTATTAATCAGTGTTCTCCAAGGATACAGGAAAAATAGAATATGTGTATGTCTGTGTGTGTTGGCGGTGGGGGAGCGGTGAGGGAGGAGAGAGAGAGAGAGAGAGAGAGAGAGAGACTGTAAGGCTTCAGTTCATAAGGCTGTGGGAGCTAGCAAGTCTGAAATCTTTATGACAGGTTGGCAGGCTGGAGACCCTGGAAAGAATTCCTGTTGCACTTCAAGTCTAAAGGCAGTTTGGAGGCAGTATTCCTTCATCCTCAGAGGACCTCAGTCTTTTTCTCTCAGAGCCTTCAACTGATTGAATGAGGCTCACTCTTACTATGGAGGGTAATCTTCTTTAATCAAAGTCTACTGATTTAAATGTTAATCACATTTTAAAAAGATCTTCACAGCAACATCTGCTATTTGACCAAACATCTGGGCACCACAGCCTAGCAATGTTGACACATAACATTAACCATCACACTGAGTTTTAAACATAAGAAGCATGGCTGGGAACTAAAAATCTGTTAAGCACATAACCTAGTGGTGGAAACTGAAAGGGAAGGAAAGGGGAAAAGAGGGACAGACACAAGGTCAACTAACTAGATTACAATAGGAAAAGCAAAATAACAGATCTTTGCCAAATGTCAAGGGAGCTGAGAGTAGGAAGTGAATAATTTTGCCTGAATAAAATAAGAGGTGCATTGATGCTCAAGATGCTTTCCTCTCATCCAGAAATTTGGCCCAGAGGAGCAATAGCTCTAGTCAGAGAGAAATTTAAAGAGATGTGTGAAGTTCCACCTTGGGGCTCATGTGGAACTTGTTCTAGGCTTGGTTCCAAAATTTTTGCAAACTTAAGCTGGGATTCAATTTTACAGTGAAATTGAATATGCATCGGGATCTTTCTTAGTTTGAGGCGTAGTCTTCAAAAATTTCCATCTCCCAGATAGATCTTATTTTATAAGAATCATATACAACTATTTGTTTGATTAAATATGTAGAGTTTTTGAAAGCCTTTTATAAATTGCTTTACTCTGTGAGTTATCCAGTTTTTCCATCTGAATTGTTCACACTAGAATCTTCGGCAAATCACAAAGTTTTTGGTTGCAGGATTTTGGCAGTCAAATTCACTCTGAGCACAAGGGGCTGTCTTTCTTCAGCACACTGCATTAGAGAAACAGTTAAACACCCTAAGGGTTTTCAGGGTTTCTTTGTTCAGCGAAGAATTGAGTCATATTCCTGAAAGTGGATCTATTTCTTTCAAGACCAAGTTTAAATGATCATTGACAAATCAAGCTAGACACTAATTACCTCTCCTAATGAAATTAATGCATTTTATATGTATTAATGTTTATATCACAAGAGACACACTGTCAATCTAGATTTCACAAAGGAATGTTACATACCTTCCAACCACTGAGTATTGGAAAAAAATTCTAGGATCTCTATCTCATGCTAAACTATTCTCTGTCTTGCTGGCTGTGGTTTGGCACATGGGCTCCCTAATCTCCAAATCTCTTCCAGACTACAGAGGCCATATGAAGGCCTTTGTACTTTCTGCTCCATTGGACCTGGAATGCTATTTGTTTGTTTCTTCCATGACATGCATCTCCACATTCTTCATATGTTAACTTTTGTTTTACCTGCTGAGAGAAACTGTCTTTGACCAGCCCATCCACTGCAGGCCTCTGACCACTCATTTCTCATCTAGGGGCCACTGCTCTCATGCTCTTTATAGCCATTGGGGATCATGTAATAATCTTAAGGTATATTGCTTATGTATTTATCTATTCATATAACACATTTTTTTTTTTCCACTAGGAAATTTGCTTCACTAGAATAAGGAACTTGCCTGTCCTTTTTTTTTTTTTTTAAACAGCTGTATGCTTAGCATAAAATATGTACAAATTTATGTTTGTTGATGAAATAGTGGAAATAAAACAATGTGGCCCTGATAGTCAAACAAAATGTTACTTAAAGTGAAGTTCTTAAAAAGTGAGCTCAGGAATACAATTATAGCTTCTGTTTTATTTTAAGTGAGCTATCAATTATAAATATCAGTCTGCAAAGTGAATGTGAGATAAATGCCATACCCAAATTTAAAAGAGAAATAGTCCGTATCTTTGGATCCTTTGGCCATATTGATACAAAAAAAGTATGGGGTTCCCCCCCAAATTGTAGGGAAGGCAAGAAGACTGTGAAGAGATATACATGTGTATATCTCTCCCCACTTTTCCTGTGGATGTGGCTTCCTGTTAGCGAAGCTGCAGTGATTGCTATCTCTTTTCTGGGTCTAACCACCAAGCAAGTCTGCCTGGCTCTGAGGTGGTACTGGGGGTTGTCTGCACAGAGTTCTGTGATGTGAACTGTCTGTGGATCTCCAGTGGAGGTGTCATGGGGGTGAAATGGACTCTATAACTGTTCTTAGCTTTGGTGGTTTAATGCTCTATTTTTGTGATGGTTGGCATCCTGCCGGGAGCTGCTGCTTTCCAGGGAGCGTCAGATGTGGTAGTATGGGGAGGAACAGGTGGTGGGTGGGGCCCTAGAACTCCCACGATTGTACACCCTTTGTCTTCAGCTACCCGGGTGGATAGAGAAGGCCCACCAGGTGGGAGCAAGGCTGGGTGAGTCTGAGCTCAGACTCTTTGGGCGGGTCTTGCTGCAGCTGCTGTGGGGGATGGTGGTGAGGTTCCCAGGTCAATGGAGTTGTGTACCTAGGGTTATGGCGGCCTCTGCTGAGTCATGCAGGTTGTCAGGGAAGTGGGGGACAACCAGCGGTCACAGGCCTCACTCAAATCCCACGCAATCCGATGTGCCAGTCTCACTCCCACGGTACTCTCCCTAACAGCCCTGAGTCTGTTTCCAGGTGGTGGGTGAGCCACCCTTGAGAACTTGCCCCAAGTTATCCGCCTCCCAGTTGCAAAAGAAAAGGGCTTTGGTTCTTCCCCTGCCTATGGAGTCTGCACACCAGATTCACACTCTCCCTCAAGTTCCGGCCAGGAGGCTTCTGGCCTGGTTCAAATTGTTATAAAGTTTATCTGGAGATTTCCTTGTCCTTGTGGTGTCTTTCCCCAGGCTCCTCTAGCCACTCTCCTGAAGGATCCCTGTGGTGCCAGGCAGGAATGGCCTGTTTGGGGACCCAGTGAGCTCCCAGGGCCTTTCCTGCTGCTGCTTCTACCCCTATATTACACTGGGCTCTGTAGATTGACTCAGCCCCAAGTAAGGTCAGAAACTTCTCCCTCAAACAGACCTTCGGTTTCCTCAGTGGGGATGTGTGTTTGGGAGAGGAGGATCTCCCTTTCCGCCTTCCACAGTTGGGGCCCTCACAGTATTTGGGGTATCTCCCGGGTCGTGCAGGAGCAGTCCACTTCCTTCCGAGGGTCTATGGGTCCTCTTGGGATTCCTGGCTTGTTCTTGCAGTCGATCTGGAGCTAAAATTTGTGACGCGAGCCTCCACACGCTGCTCTGTCCATCTGAGTCGGAGCTGCAATCTAGCCCTGCCTTTTGTCCACCATGATCCACACAACTTTTCCTTATCTCAAATAGTTCTAATTTTGAATGAAGATTAAAGCACTTTGGTAATAGGTGAATTGTATTTGCCACTAGGGAAATGTCTGTTGATTAAGAAGAAGCAGAGATTATGGGATCTGACTAAATTTATATCCAAGGGCAAAAGATTACCCCCAATGTATAAGTTTTAAGGCAACACTTATATTCAGAAATACACTTGTGTGTTTATCTCATCTCATGAATCAGGTATTTCAACATACCAG
This sequence comes from Papio anubis, assembly GCF_008728515.1. Lineage (NCBI taxonomy): Eukaryota > Metazoa > Chordata > Mammalia > Primates > Cercopithecidae > Papio > Papio anubis. The sequence goes on from NC_044978.1 coordinate 106,674,724, forward strand.
TTATAGGTAATTCTGTTATCCCAATTGTTCCTTTAGAATCTATGGCAGAATTTATCTCCCTTTCAATTCATTCTCCAGGCAGCAGCTGTGTGTGTGTGTGTGTGTGTGTGTGTGTGTGTGTGTGTGTGTGTGTTTGAGACTTTGCTTTTGTTGCCCAGGCTGGAGTGCAATGGCACGATCTCAGCTCACCGCAACCTCCACTTCCTGGGTTCAAGCAATTCTCCTGCCTCAGCCTCCCAAGTAACTGGGATTACAGGCACACACCACCACACACGGCTACTTTTGTATTTTTAGTAGAGACCGGGTTTCTCCATGTTGGTCAGGCTGTTCTTGAACTCCCGACCTCGGGTGATCTGCCTACCTCAGCCTCCCAAAGTGCTGGGATTACAGGTATGAGCTACCGTGCTCAGTGCCACAGCTATATTTTTAAAAACTCAAATTATGTTATGAGAATTCCCTGCTTAAAAATTTCTAATTGCCTTTTAGTGCTTTTATAACAAAATTTAATCTCCTTGACCACAGCATGCAGGGTCTACATGTTTTGGCTGGTTGCCCAATTCACAGACCACATTTATTCCAACTCAACTCCTCCGGCGCCCCTTACCCCCAACCCTAACTTCTGTTCTTCAATCACATTGCCTTTTTTTAAATTCTTAAAACATGTCAGGCTTATTTCTACCTGAGAATGCTGTTTCTCCGGCCTGAAATGTTCTGGTTCCAGATTTTCTCATGACTGTATCCTTAGACATTCAGGTCTTAGCACAAATCTTCCCTTCATAATGAAGTCTTCAATGACCTTATGATTTAACCTAGACACTTTATCCCTGACCTCCCTGGAGACTGCTCTACCATTCTTTATCAACTAGCTTTATTTTCTTCATGTGATTTATTATTAAGTGAGATTATTTACTTATTTTTTTCCTGCTTTGGTCTGTGTCTTGCATTAGACTATAAACTCCATGACAGTAGTGAATAAATTTGTTTTACTTAGCAATAAATATATTAGGACATAGCATGTGCCAAATAAATTTTATTGAATGAAGAAGTAAAACAAAAGCATTTCTTTAAACCTTAAATTATCAAATAGTTGAATTTATTTTTTTGAAAAAACATGATTGTGATTTTGAGAAATGGACTATGTACATGAGATTTACTAGTTTGTTTGGTTTTGATGCCATGGTAGCTTAAAACGTAGTGTTTTTATTTGGGGGATTGCTCAATTTTTACTGCTTAGACAGTTCTTTCAGTCATACATAGGATATGCTACACATCTTGATAAAATATTTACAAATTAAACATCATGAATTTTTTACATAATTTCAAATATTTAAGTCTTTTAAAACAAGGTAGACTTACGTTTATCCAAAATGGTTGGCCAGTAAGATACTCCAGTTCATGGAAAATTTTGATTAATTGGGACTTATCATATACAATGGCTATTAATAAGTAATTTCTGGAATTGGGTGAAAGAAATCAGTTTCAAACTGCATGTAGGTTAATTTGTTGTTTTGATGGCTCTAAATAAACTCTAGAATCTTGCTGAACATCATTAGGAATAATGTAGAATCACAGATATTGGTGCTACATAGGGTCTTGGCATCCTTCACATTCTTAAAGGATATCTTATTCCTACTTCTTACTTTCCAATAAGTAAAATATTACCACAGGTGTTGGGGGAGTGATGGTGGTGTTGGCGAAGGGAGAAAGGGAACAATGAATCTCATGTTTCCTATCTTTGTAGTGAAAATGCTGCATTATCTTTACAAAACATCCTAAAAATAGAGGGAAATGATTCTTCATAGCAAAATTATATCTCCTCTAGATGTCTTGATAGAAATTATTTAACTTCAGTCTCCCCTTCCCATGTCTGCAAGCTTCCAAAGCTGTAGTAGTCTACTGTGTAATGGGAAGAATGACATCCTAATGTGTCTAGCAAGCGTCTAAGTGGAAATGCTATGAGAGTTCTGACTTGTTTGTGTCATTAGTTAAACGTTAATCTCGTAAATTATTGTATGTTTATAAATGTCCTCTTAATATTATTCAAATAATGTCACAGAAAACTTCACAAAATATGGTATGGTGTACTCTATCATCTTATCATTTTATAATTTAAGCAAGATTTTTTATCATTTTCTCATAAGTAAAAATGGAAGAAAGAAAAGCTCCAACCTCCAAGGCGATTTTGCATAAAAGTGTTTTATTCCTATAGGCTATCACATTTACATGTATTATATCTCTACTGCATTGCATTCTTTTTAAAAATTTCAGTTTCCCATTGTAGTAAGATTTAGGTTGTTTGTTGAAGCAAAATGTTTCATTGTTATTATTCTTAAAATACCTACCTCTACCTGAATATTTAAGAATGGGCTTGGCCATGTAGCCTGATATTTGGCAGAAGTGAGAAAGAAGAAAACAGAGAGAGAGAGAGAGACAGAGACAGAGACAGAGACAGAGACAGAGAGATGACAACAGGACCAAAAGTAAAGTCTTAAAAAACTTGATTCATGAGTGGTAAGATATGAGAAGTTTGATGTTTTGAAAATTATTTTTTTAAGTGTACGTTGTTTTCTTTTCCTAGAAAATGAGTTGAAAACAATTTCACCTACAATGAGCTATAATGCTCTACAGTTACGTAGGTATATGTCACCATCAGAAGAAAGGACAAGACTTAGAAGAAACCTTTGCTAGAAGGAAGATGGAGGAAAGAACCTATGCTGTTTGCCCCCTCCTAAAATTGTGGGAAGAAGAATTGGGCAGAAAGAAGGAAACATCCATTGAGGCATTTTTGTCAAAACACTTCTGCTCTGGACAAAATTTCACTTTGCATTTGAAGATCTCTCAAGAGACCAGCTCTTATAGTCTCCTGGCAGTTTCTGGGGCACCTATGCATCAATCAGACGCAGCACAGATATAATGCCCCTAAACATCTTTTGGATTCCATGCAGTGTGAACAGACTCAGAAATTCCTCTCTCCTCCGAGAAAGGATGAGGCACTTGCAGAGTCTGAGATGGGAGGTAGCCAAAGGGAGCCATAGAGAGGTGGAGATTAATCTGCTGTGGAGGTCTATAAGGAAAACCAGTTTTGCTTGGGGGCAGGGGGGAAGAAAGAAAGAAAATCAGAGCCAGAACTTCAGTTGTCTATATGAGTAAGAATTGAGTATTTGGCTAGAGTTGAAGGTACACATGGGAGTGTTGGGAGGTTAGGGAACCACTTGTCCTGATCCAGCTAAGATTCATCCCACTTGTTAGCCAACCTCAGACTTCAATATTTGATGCCAATGTCACACCCAGGTGACAAGAGGTATTATCATAGAAATCAGAATAGCCAGAGGGTGGCAAAAAATCTCATTCATGTAGACTTGATGTATGTGCTTCCAACATATGAAGCTGCTTAAGCTTCTACTTTTAATATATACTACATATGCCATATGGTAAAAGAAGGAAACAAAATCTCTAAGATCAAACATTTGGTAAAGAAAAAAATGTAACTGAGTTATCCATAGTAACTTGATGCTATTATTAGATCAGACTAAGTTTATAAGATTGAACTCTATCTATCTATTCATCTAATTATTTTTTATACTACTCCTACCCAGTGCCTTGATGTGATGGTTAATATTGTGTCAACTTGATTGGATTGAAGGATGTGAATTATTGTTCCTGGGTGTGTCTGTGAGGGTGTTGCCAAAGGAGATTAACATTTGAGTCAGTGGACTGGGAGCAGCAGACCCACCCTTAATCTGGGCGGGCACCTTCTGATCAGCTGCCAGGATGGCTAGAATAAAACAAGCAGAAGAAAGTGGAATGAGGAGACTGGCTGAGTCTTCCGGACTTCATCTTTCTTTTGTGCTGGATTTTTCCTGCATTCAAACATTGGACTCCAGGCTTTTCAGCTTTTGGATTCTTGGACTTGTACCAGTGGTTTGCCAGGGGCTTTCGGGCCTTTGGTCACAGACTGAAGGCCGCACTGTCGGCTTCCCTACTTTTGAGGTTTTGGGACTCGGACTGCCTTCCTTGCTCTTCAGCTTGCAGCACCTATTGTGGGACTTCACCTTGTGATTGTGTGAGTCAATACTCCTTAATAAACTCCCCTTCATATATATATCCAACTTATTAGTTCTGTCTCTCTAGAGAATCCTGACTAGTACACTTATTATCAGCAAGAAAAGAAAATGAACAAAGATTGTCTTTGATAATCCAAATGCTTCTTTGACAAATGTATTATAGTAAAGAGATTCATATTGATGGAGTGTTCCTAAACAACAACAAAAAAAAGAACTTTATTTGTATTTTTGAAGACTTCTTCAAATTAACTTTAAAGTTACTGTATAAGGACACTTAGAATTAAAATCCAGTTTCTGGTCTGGCATGTAAGGAGCTTGGAAGTCTCTACTCTGTTTTAACACATAAAAAGCTGAATAAACTGAAAAATTAGCAACTCTTCTTAGATCCAGAAGAGAAATGAGATCACAGGGCAAACCACTTCCCCAAAGTTGAAGAGACAACCAGAAAAAATACAGAAACAAAAAGTATAACACTCTGACTTTAAAAAATCAAAGAAGAACTAAAGAAATAGAGATAAATTACATTTTTACGGGTAGAAAGATAATATTAAGAAGTCAGTTCTCCCAATTTGATCTGTAGATTCAATGCAATTCCAATCAAAATCCCAGAAATATATATTGTGGATATCAACAAACTGATTCTAATGAGTCATTATATGGAGAAGCAAAATACCCAGAAGAGCCAACACAAAATCAAAGGAAAGAACAAAATTGGAGGACTAACGCTACTCATTTTCAAGACTTAGTACAAAGCTACAGTAATCAAGATCATGTGATATTGACAAAAGAATAGATAAGCACATTAGTGAACAGAATAGAGAGCTCAGAAATAGACCCACATAAACATAGTCAACTGATCTTTGATGAAGGAGCAAAGGCAATACAATGGAACAAAATATCCTTTTCAATAAATGGTGCTGAAACAAGTAGACATCCACATACATACAATAATCAAGATGGAGACCTTACACCCTTCATAAAGTTAACTCAGAATGCAGCACAGATCTAAATGTAATATGTAAAACTATAAAACTCTTTGAAGATAACACAGTAGAAAATCTATGTAACCTTGTGTATAATGATGACTTTTTAGATAAAACACCAAAGGCACAATTTATGAAATAAAGAATTGATAAGCTGGAGTTCATCCAAATTGCAAATTTCTGTTTTGCAAAAGATATTGCCAAAAGAATGTAAAGATATGCCACAGACTGGGAGAAAATATTTGCAGGCATATCTGACAAAATAATGTTATCCAAAATATGCAAATAATTCTTAAAACTTAACAACAAGAAAGTAACCAGTTCAAAACCTAGGTCAAAGATCTTGGCAGACACCTCACCAAAAAAGATATACAGATGACAAATAAGCATATGAAAAGGTGTTCATAAAATTTGTCATCAGGTAAATGCAAATTAAAACAAAAATGAGATACCACTATGCATCTGTTAGAATGGTCATAATCCAGAACACTACAACACTAAATGTTGGAGAACATGTAGACCCACAGGAACTCTCATTCATTGCTTGTGGGAATGAAAAAATGGTACAGTCACTTTGGAACAGTTTAGTAGTTTCTTACAAAACTCAACATACTCTTCTTATACTTTCCAGTAATTGTGACCCTTGATATCTACCCAAAGAAGCTGACATTTTATAGCCACACAAAAACCTGCATAGGAATGTTTACAGCAGCTGTACTCATAATTGTAAAAGCTTGTAAGGAACCAATATGTCCTTTAGTAGGTGAATAAATGAATAAATGGTGGTACATGTAGTGAGCAGAATATTGTTCAGAACTAAAAAGAAATGATCTATCAAGCAATGAGAAGACATGGAGGAAACTTAAATGCATATTATTAAGCAAAAGAAGCAAATCTGAAAGGGCTTTATATCATATTATTTGAATTACATATGACATTCAAGAAAAGGCCAAACTGTGGAGCCAGTAAAAGGATCCATTGTTGTCAGGGGTTGGGGCTAGTGATAGGAGATAAGTAGGCAGAGTCCAGAGGATTTTACAGCAGTGTAAATACTGTGTGATACTACTCTGATGAATACATGTCATTATATATTTATTCAAACACACAGAATGTACAAACCAACAGAGAATGTAAACTATGGGCTTCGGGTGATAATAATGTGTCAATATAGATTCATCAGTTGTAACATGTATAACTTTGGTGGGAGATGCTAGTAATGGGGAAGGCTATACATCTGTGGTGGCAGGTGGTATATAGGAAATATCTGTACCTTTCAATCAATTTTTCTGTGAAACTACAATTGCTCTAAAAGTAAATATAATAAAATAGAATTGGTTTGAAAGTGTATTTTAAGAAGAGATAACTTAAAGAGATCAATTAAAATTCAATATAATCTGACAATTTAGCAACTCTTCATCTCTAATTTGTTTAATTTTTTTGATATTGATTTACCTTCATAAGATTTATGGCAGAATAGGGAGTTATATTTGCTGTGTACTTTTATGATTATCTATTATAATCACAAGTTGAAATTATTCAGTCTTTTTATTCATCAGTCCACTTGCCTCTATGATCAAGGCACATAGAGTTATTGATTATTAAAAGATGCTTCCAAGAAGTACTCTTCCTGGATGTTTGAATGTAATTGAGTAAGCTTGTCCATTTATTGGTATATTCAGCAGTTTAAGAGCCTGCAGTTTTGATTTTCTATCCCTCCTTGCTTGGGCAATTCTTTCCTGTACAACATGCTGCAGTATTTGTGATTCTTTGCTGAGCACTGGAGCAACATGTTGCAATCCTGTAAATTTGAATATCTCCCTCACCTTACAACTCAAATCATTCATCTGATATTCTCAATTCAAATTGCCTTGGAAACTGGAATGGTGGTGTGCATATTTGACATCCACAGATACATGAATTAATGTATTTGTCCAACAATTTAGTGTTTTCCTTTATCAAGTTATTTGCTACAGATGCTAATAGGGTAACTGTGAATTGTGTCCCTAAGCACCTGGTATAAGTCCTAACATGTATATAAGCCAAAGAGTAGTTCCCACAATAGCTGACAGGAGGATTCATCTATGCGTAATGATGTGCTGGATGAATCTCATTCTTGCTTTAGGATGGCTAAGCATGCAATAGCCTGTGAGGATGAGGCAAAGAAAAGGTTAATTCTCAGAGGCTTATCTTTCTTTATACTAACTGATTAATAATGGAATTCATTAGAATTATTTAGCTTATGAATATATGAAATTTAAATTTTATATTTCTTTTAGGTTATAATTTGAGAATGAAACTATAGGTGACACAGGGAGACCTATTCTACACAAATGTGCATTAAATTTAAATTTAGTCACCTCTATTTATTGACTTTTACTAAATGCAGATCAGTTTTTCAAATGCTCGAGAGATGAGAGCAATGGAGAAAAAGGACAATGGAGAAAAAGGAGGAGAAAGGAAGAGTCTGTAAAAAAATGCTACCTGTACGTGCTACAATGAATTCTTAATAATTCTTATGAAGCCATATTATCAATATAAATTGAACACAGCCCAGGGATGAACTTGGTATGACTTTCAATTGTGTGAAGGTATTAGATTCACTGATAAAGTAAACATTTATTCCGCACCCACTGTGTTCCAAACCTATAAAAAATGTTGGAAATAAAAGTGAATGCAGCCAGGTACGGTGGCTCATACCTGTAATCCCAGAACTTTTGGAGGCCGAGCTCGGCAGATCACTTCAAGTCGGGAGTTTAAGAACAGCCTGGCCAATGTGGTGAAGCCCTGTCTCTACTGAAAATACAAAAATTAGCTGGGCATGGTGGTGGGTGCCTGTAATCTCAGCTACTCAGGAGACTGAGGCAGGAGAATCGCTTGAATCCAGGAAGCAGAGGTTGCAGTGAACCAATATTGCGCCACTGCACTCCAGCCTGAGCGGCAGAACCAGACTCTGTCTAAAAAAAAAAACAAAAAAAACAAACAAAAGTGAATGAGACAAAGACACCTGCTTCAGTGAACTACAGGAGAAGAGAGGGCAGAGAGGAGACTCATAATAATGCTTGCTAAGTATCAGGTATTGTTCTTAGAGGTCTGTCTGAATTAACTCATTTGACTCTCACTCTTATAAACCATATATGTATCTGTGGGAAAGATACTTTAGTCCAGCTTCACAGATGAGGAAATTCTGGCACTGAACACTGATATTAACTTGTCCCAAGTTCATGTAGTTATTCTATTAACCAGGAGAGGTGAAGTCATGTGTCTATACCAAAGAAATCATAAGAACATAGAATAAAGGTCTATTGTGTCTTTTCTTGCTCAAGTCATAGTCTTATATGGCTTGGGAATTCCTCCTTGAAGAGGTCACTCAGAGATAAAGGTTACTTCCACATTGTAGCTACAAAACTGTAACTAAAACACTGGAAATATCTAGTTTTCAAGGTCATCATGGAGGGTTAGGGAGGGTAAGGGGATTGATCATGGGAATTATGAACAGTCCTGGAAATGATGAACACTGCCTCCTTCATATCCATTGGCTACATCAGTCATGTGATTCCAACTTAGTATAAAGCAATCTGGGAAATGTGGTTCTTCTATGTGCTTTTAAGACAAAATGAACTGGTGAACTTCTGACAAATTTGTGTCACAGTTAATGAGTGGCACAGATAAGATTTGAACCTACATAGTCTTACAGCAGTCAGTCACTCTCTTAACCATTAAGTGCTTCCTATAAAGAAATATTTACAATGTAATGTGGCAAATGAAGCTAAGCAGAAAAATGAACATTGGAGAGCTAAAGGAGAGCAATTTGTAGTCAATAAATCCTCATCAAAATCGCATGTAACATAATAAAGTTTGGTATTTGTCCTTCTGAATAAACAAGGTGATATGTCAACACTGTACTCTGTCCTCCTACTGTATTTCTTTGTCAAGAAAAATGTATTCTATGGTTCAGTCTTATTGTGTAGTTTTATTATACTGTTATATATTTTACCTAAAAAAGGCATAAACTCTGTGTGCTTTTCACTCTTGTGTTAAAACTAAAATAGAATTTACACATACGATATAAGCATATATGCAAAACCAATAAAATTCAAATCGACATAAATTTAATATGACAGATAAAATTATTTTGTTGAAACTAAATTGCAATTCCCATTGTGACTCTGATTTTGATTGCTATATTGCAGTTCCTTTGATTTTGGCATGACTCATCTGCTGGTCACCCTTGTTGGCTTCAACTTTCCTACCATAGTTTTCTATTTGAATAAGTAGGAAACATTTGTTTATGTAACACTTTCTCATATCATTTGGCCTTCACTTGGGTTGGTGCAAGATATAATATTTACATGTTAAGTTGGACTCTGTCTTACATTAATTTGCCTTTGCCTTCTAAAGTGGAATTACCTGGAGGCAATTCGATTATAAGTATAAATGCAAACTGTATAAATGGGGATTAAAGTATAAATGGGGATTAAAATTGTCTAAGAGAACTCACACACGTAAAGGCTATCTTTTTAGTATGGAACCCATGGGTTTCTAAAAATACTGGGAGACAATGCATAAGACCTGCAACACAAACAAGGGGTAGGATTTTTAAAACTAGGGAAATAGCTTCATTTTTTGTTTTAAAGAAATAATAGGTGTCTCTACAGAAGAGTGGTAGTTGGGTTCTATTATTTGACCCATGTAGGCTATGTGTAATCTCAGCCAGCCTGGATTCAATTCTTCATTTCCATGCCCTGGCACTTTATTGCAATTGATATGTAATCTTTGTGCATTTTCCACATCAAATATTTTCTGTAATATTATGTAAAAGTGAAAAAATGGTTTTGTCAAGTAGGAATTGTTAAATTTATAAGTTACAAGCAATGCTAAAACCAGAAATTTAGATGGACACCTGGAATCATGGAAATCTTAAGTTTAATAAATGTCATGTTTTTTTTTTTTTTTTTTTTTTTTTTTGAGATGGAGTTTTGCTCTTGTTGCCCAGGCTGGAGTGTAATGGCACAATCTCGGCTCACAGCAGCTCCGCCTCCTGGGTTCAAGCAATTCTCCTGCCTCAGCCTCCCGAGTAGCTGGAATTACAGGCATATGCCACTGTGTCCGGCTAATTTTCTATTTTCAGTAGAGACGAGGTTTCTCCATGTTGGTCAGGCTGGTCTCAAATTCCCGTCTTTAGGTGATCTGCCTGCCTCGGCCTCCCAAAGTGCTGGGATTTTAGGCATGAGCCATCACGCCTGGCCTCAGGTAATGGGTCTTGTATTTGTAGACATTCAAATTTTTTGACAGCAAAGTAACGTATTACTCAATGAAACCATAATTCAAACCCAGATAAAAATTAAAAACAAACATTTTTACTTTACTCTTTTCTTTCCCCAGTTTTTCCTACTTTTCCACTTTTTAAAAATGCTTCTCCCCCTTCCTTTTCTGTTTCACTCCTCTCCTCACTCTCTCTTCATTTGGTTTATCATTAAATGAGGATTATGAAATAGATACTATTTGTCAGGTATTATGCTAAACACAGAAGATTCACAGATGCATAAGAGGCAGTCTTGAATTTCAAGGAGATTTCGGTGTAGTAGGAAATAGAAACACAGTTAATAAAGTATTTAGGTGATGGGCTGAGTGGTTAACACCTAGGAAAGGAAGGTACAGTTGAACTGAAGTGGAGGGGCCAAAAATTTGTCAAGGGAAGTTTTGAGGTTAGGTGAGGGTCAAGAGGGACTTCTAAGAGTAATCTTCTGGACTGAATCTTTAAGGACACATAGGCTACTCAGGTGGTCATTTAGACCCGGGGTAGAATGCATTACAGCACCCATGACATATTTAAAAACTCTCTGTACACATGGGGAGGGATTATCCCTGAAACAGATACCTGATCATTTCTACTGAGCCTATTATTAAGGGTATTACTTTTTCATGTCAATTAGAAACACCTGAAGTGTTAAATAAACAGGGTGGTATCTAGACCCTTTCCCCAAAGAAACTAATTAGATCTGTAGCAGGACTGAGTAATCAGCAATCAGTGTTAAATCCTTATTGTTTAAGCAGGTGATCCAGAGTCTATAGGTTTATAAACTCCACCACATTTGTCTTGCAAATATAATGGTAAGTTTGCAGTTGTGTTTGGCTATAGGGGTTAATTTTTTTTTAAATAAAAAGTAAGAAGAATTGTTGAAAGTACACTGGGTAGAGGTGGCGGAAGCACATTTATGAAGATATAACCAGAAAAGAGAATCTCTGAGAGTATTAGAAGTAAGGTGCTTCCTGAGGTGAAATGGGTAGTAAAATATTGTGAAAGCTGCAGTAGTGTAAGGGATGAAGAATGTGTAAGTGTCGCAATTTATAATGGTTGACTTGTTTTTGCTTTGTTTTAATAAAAAATCTCTTTTGCTTCACAAAAGCTTTAGTAAAGTTGGCTGCATAAACATGGTTAGCTGTATGTAACTTATGTTTTTAAAACATTAAGAAAGACGTTTCTAGTCATGTGCTAGAGCCAAGCTGTACCAGCATGGAAGATACAATTTCTAAAATTACAGGGATTTTGTGAGGTAGCTGCTAAACATAACCATCATTAAAAATTAACATATAAACTTACATATAAAAATTAACATGTAAACTTACAAACAAATGTATTAATAACAGTTAATACATACTGAAAACATATCACTACCTAATTATTTTACCACAATGTACCATTATCTTTGCTTTTGAGGCTATTGATACCTATTTTATCTGAGAATGCATATACATATGTATATACATTTATATCTGAGTAATCTGAGTATGAGTATACTCAGACACAATAGATATTAATAACCTGAAAAGCAAAGGTATGTATGCAGTGGTATACTACTGCATGTCTCTTCTCAAGTCTTCATACAGAGACCTCTCATTGGTATCTTGAAATTGTCATGATGGGAGAATTTGCAACATGAAAATTATCAAGCATTGTAGAGAAAGACTCAATATTTTTCTTGTTTTCTTTTGAAAGCTGGTTCTTACTCACTGACTTAGTGGACTACTTTTTTGTCTTTCCTCCCTCCCCACCCTTCCTTTTCCTTTTGTCTTCCTTCTTCCCTCCCTTTCTTTCTCTGTCCTTCCATTCTTTCTTTTTTTTCCATTTTATCCATCTGGTATTCGTTTTCCTTTCATAGGGCTGCGGCTTTGGAGAAACACCTACTTGCATTAACAACCTGTCTACTTTGTATGACATGATTCAGTGGAATATATAGAATTTAGAGTAAATCAATCTAAACACATTCTATTCTCAGCCATAGCTGATTCTGAGAAATGCACTTGAATCAAGTCAGGCTAGTGACAGATAAAATTTTACACTTGATCTTAGCCAAAAGACTGAGAAACTATAGATAAAATTTTAGTTGCAACCCCAAGATTTTTGTTTGAAAGGCACAGGAAACAGTCTATTACTTTTTCTTTGGACATTCACCACCAGGATAATAGCCTGTGGATTCCTGGCAGTAACATAGTTGTTGGAGGGAAGATGGCTTGAGGGTGAAGTCAGGACCAAAAAAGAACTAAGCATAAAAGATAATAAAGTGGACGCTGGTCATATCATCTGAGCCCTAGATTAAGCTATATCTGGATTACTCACTTCCTTGAGCGAACACATTACTTTTCTTCATTAAGTATGTTTGGGGGTCTTTCCCACATTAGCTATATAAAACCTTCCAATTACGGCAGATTAAACCTTATATCTTGTATAAAATAGTGCAAAACAGAGATCATTCCTATGGGCTGGTGAGATAATCCATGAACTGGAGAAGCAAGAGTCCAGGCAGAACCTGTGAAGACAGCAAAGACTCACCAAGAAAAGAGAAACAGCTCTCATACTTGGCTACTGGTGATGGTTACGTTATTCACTATGTTTAACTTTACTATCTATTAGTATTTGATCTTTAAATAGTAATTACTTTTATTCTATTCTTATGCAGTTTTACAATCTGCATTTCTTGGCTTTATATATTTTACCTGGATGATTAGTTAAAATAAATATTTCATGAGGTCAAAGACTGTATTTTTGTTTTGTTTTTAACCTCCCATCACCCCATCCTTTGAAATATTGTGTGCTTGATAAATGTTGTTAATTGACTAGCTATATTTTATTACATCTTAGGGAGAGATCTTAGTATCAAAAATTTTCTGTATTTCCATTATTTATTGTATGACTCTTGAAAATTATATATATCCTAAAGTGCTTTTGTGAAAAAAAGGATAATAAATTGGGCAATTAGATCAATAACCTCTATCTGCGATAACTTATAAATAAGAAGATTAGGGGAAGTGATAGAAGATGAATTTTCTTGTTAAGAAGTTCATGCATTAAGTAGAACTTAAAATAGTTTGATCCTAGGGTGATCATACATTCTCTTTGCCTCTTATGCTGGCAAATTATTAATAGCACTCTTTTTAATTCTCAACAATGTCCCAGTTTGCATGATAAATTACATTGCCCAGTAGTTATTAAAATATTTCTCAAACCTGGATATAATCTGAATTACCAGGAGACAGATTTTTTAAAAATATAAAGTATTTCCCACATGTAAAAGAAAGAAAATAATAGAAGCCTGTATGCCCACAATCAAAATTGGACAAATGTTAACATTTTGCCATTTTTCTTTAACTCTTTTCTTGTAAAAGCAAGACAGTATTACAATTAGCATTAATAAATCTACTATCCCAATCTTGTCATCTTCCCTTTCTCCCCAGAGGTAATCATTACAATGTCAGTAAATGATCCTGCCTATGCATTCATTTATATTTTGATTGTGTGTGTATTAAAAACTTAGATGTAGTAATTTGCATAGTTTAATACTGTTTAGATAAAAGTTACTAAAACAAAAGCAGCAATATATATTTTTATGAAAGCATTTAAAAAATATGAATTACTGAACGTCTTTCCTATGCATCAGCTCAGAATGTTTTGGATTTGGAAACAGGAATATATATTGTGACCCAGATGATTTTGATATGTAGAAAGCTTTGGGAAATTTGATTATTGTCAGATCCCAAACTAATTTACAATGTTTAATTAGATTTATAATATCCAGTTTGATGGGCTAGAGATTCAATATTGAATATAGGCAATAAACATCCCAGGATGAAATCTGATAAACTAAACAGATCAACTTTTCAGTGATCTTTAAAATACTGCCTGCTATGTTTTTCTCTTATAATATTAGTATATTAGTTTCTCATGGGTTTTCAAGGGTGAGAACCATAGAATTTCCACCCATTATATCAATTCCCAAATTGAAGTAGGCCAATTAAGCTGTGAAGCGAGACAATTAAACTGTGTGGTCATGGGCATAAGGCAATATACTAAAAATTATATATAGGAAACACTTATGTGAATAAAAGATAATGCTAATGCATTATTGAGTTTCAGGAAAGGCTAAAAACATTTTGGAAAACATTAATGGATTCAGAGACTAGATGCTGAGAATATGCTCTTAATGTATTGAATTAAGAAAGAATAATATAGAAGGCAACAATGAACTTTCAGAATGGAAACTATTAAAGAAGAATAAAGGTATAGGCCTAAGTAAATTGCTGATTCCTCATATGTACTGAAAAGTATCTAATTTCAAGCACTTTACTAAACTTATTGAAATTCTTAGAGTATTATATATTTGACTTCCTTAATCATTGAATGTTTTGTCTCTTTTAACTAAAACCAACTGACCTGGTATGCTCTGATTATATGAGTGTTTACGCAATTGTCCTTGAGTCCTAAAGCAAATTGTGATTCATTTCATACAATGGTGCTAATGATAGAAAACAACTTAGAAAATAAACTTTGAGACTTCTGAAAAGTTTCAAGTGACATATCCTAAATATTTACATGTATATTTACATGAGACTTCATTGACAGATTCTCACCACCAAACTTCGTCAATCAAGCATCATTTGGAGTGAACTGGAAAGATAGGGACACATTCTCAAAATATCTTCAAAAGATTTAATGATTTCACTCTATGTTTCTAAAAGTTACGGTGACTTTGGAACCTCATCATTTTACTTGTCTTTTGGAGTCTCAAGATAATAGAAAGGGAATAATGAAAAGGATAGGATAATTTGGGAAGAAATTGTGGTTTGCAACTGAGCTATCAAATAAATCACCCTCTAAAGGAGACAACAATAGAGAAGATTTTGGCTCTAGCCATTGGATAAAGATAAGCATTCAAAATGAGACAATGAAGGCTAGGGTAGATAATAGCTTATCCAGCAGAACGATGTTTCCAATTAATGTTAATAGAAGCATATAGAATTTCACAATACTGCTGCTAGTCATTCTTAGAATTTTGTTAACATCTCTATGCCTATCCTTTATTCAACACCTCAAATAAAAAAGTGGGGAAAAATTGAATCAATGCTTCTTTATTGAAGGTAAAGGAGATTTTAATGGAGAATCACATTTTTAAAAATTGTTTTAGAAAAAAGTAAGGCGTTTTCACATCGTTCTTTATTACACAGATAATTCTTACATAAGTTTTGACCCCATTAATCTGCTAATTAAATATCACAAGTGTCTGAATCTGTGGGAAACATTGGGCATCTAGAAGTGAAAAGACAGATACGGTTACTACAAATTATGGTACTCCATGGTAAATGCAATGTAGGGAGATTACAAGGTGCTATGAGAACATGTATGAAAGTTACTTAACGCAGGCTTAATGGTTAAGAAATGCCTTCCAGTGAGGGAGAACTAAATCAAGAACAGAAAGAAAGGTGGGGGTTAAGCTAAAAGGGTAGGGGCTGGGGGTTAAAGTTTCTGATAAAATTAACGGCATGTGCAAAAACTTGTAATAAGGATAATATGCTTAAATCATTAAAAGAAGTTAGCTTTGACAGAATCCTAAGAGGAACAGGGAATGAGTGATGAGAAACACAGCTGACAAATGATGCAATGATACTTGAATTTGATTATAGGAACTGTGGATAGTTACTGAAGGCTAGATGTGATCATCTTCGGGTTTTAGAGAATTTGCTTTAGTTCATTGTGGAGAATGGATTAGAGGAAGGCACAAACAGAGGCAGGGAGAGCTTTCGGTAGTCCACGTGACTCTAGAAAAGGGCAGAGGCCAATAAGAAAAATAGGTGGATTTGACAGATTTTGGGGGTGGTACTGACAGAACTTGGTGATTAATTGAATGGAGTTGATGATAAGGGAATAAGAAGAAATAAGAGTAACATCCAAGCTGAATTTTTCTATTGGTAAGTGGGACTAGCGTATTGTAGTGCCCTTGAATGAGGTGGGAATTACTGGGACCAGTACGGAAGATAAAAGTTGTGTATGAGGAACATGTTTACAATAGGATTTGTAGTTAGTTGTATGTAACCATCTGATGTTCACGGGAGTTCCTTGGGCCAAGTTTATGTTTTTGAGAGTCATTAAAGTTTAGATATTAATTGGAATCATAGGGGTGAATGAGGTATCTTACTGTATAGAAAGAAAAGAGATAAAGGCACAGCATAGGATTTTCTGGAGGAAAAACACTGAACAGAAAAGCATACTTCAAAAAAGGAAAAGCCAGGGATGTGGAATGAAAAGAAAATGGAAAATTCAGGGAGAATTAGGACAAGTATGGAAGTTTGCTTGATATGAGATGGGTCTTTCATAGAATGCAACAGATAAGAGGGCAGGGTTAGTTATACATGGGAGAAGAGCAGAGTTGCTTCACTAAATCATTTTATATCTAAGACACTAAGACAGAACAGGAAGCATGTTGAGATTACCTGACTTCAGATAATAAAAGGATTAATTTCAGTTGTTATCTGGCAGGTACATTTGCTGTTCTGATCTCCCACAGATACTATATTTTAAGAAACTATATAAAATTTTGAAAAACACTAGATCTGGAATTCTGATATAACACAATCAATTTCATGTCTCCATTGAAGTGGTTTCAACGTTTAAATGTCAAAGTCTATAGAGTTTTTGCCTTTTTAAAATGACAGAACACGATAGCAAAGCAGTGAAGTATCAGATTTCAGGATTTGGTGAGTCCTATCAATGTATAAATATAATGGGTTGGATGTTTTTATAAGAAGTATTACCACTAAGACTTTTATATTTTTCTTCTTATCTGTCTGTAATGATGTAAAGCAAGAATTGGGATTTTTGCTCTTTAAGCATTCTTACTAAAATTTTGTAAAATGTGTGAATTTTAAAATCATCATTCTTCAGTCTCACGTATTTTTTACAAACTAATAATAATTGTCACCCAAGAATCCTTTTTTTGTTGTTGTTTTGCCGTTTTTGAGAATCTGAGGAGGAATAACACTGCTAGAAAATATATTGGGTCTTAAGTTTTCTAATGAAAGCCCTAGTTCTTAAAATATGTTACGCTTGAAGATGAGATCTGCTTCAACATATAAAAAAGCAGTGTTCTCAAATACTTTTAAAATCAGAGTTCACACTTTGATCATACATTTCCACTTTATCTTTTGAAATGTTCAATGTAACTGACAAAGACTGCCGCATCACAGCCTAAAATCAGAGGACTTATTATTTCTATAATCTAGGAATTAGGTATGGAGTTTTCATTTCTTATAAGTGCATAATAGGGGGATAACACTTGCATTTTCAGTTTAGTTGGCACGGCAGCAAGTAGTAGAACTGGCCTGTGAAAGTAATGATATTCTGACAAATATTTTCACTTAAAATTAACATTTTGTTTTGCTCTTTAGAATAGACTGTACTTTTAGTTCTTTCAATATATTAAAATTTAAAAATTCTCTACTGCTCCTTGCAAGAAGCATGAATGGATTATATAAAAGAGTATCTACTCATATTTAGAGACAAAAAAATTATCGTACTTTTTTTCTTAATATATAAATTAGGGCAGACACCCACTCTAGCTAAGCAAAGAAAAAATTAAACTGCAAATTTTCAGTGGCTTATTTTTTTCTTATGTAAATTCTGATAAAAATCAGGCAGCCTTTTTTGACCTTAGGCTACAACATGTAGAACATGGTACTTAGGAATGCTGCAATAAGAAGAGGAACACTGGTGGTGAACTGTGTTGGCCAGAACAGGTTGAATAGCTGGAACCTAACTATGAAAAAGGCTGAGGAAAGCAGAACACACAAAATACTAAGTACTAATTGCTTCTGCCACACTATGCACTTTATAAAACTGGAAGGTTAGTGAAAAAACCCAGATTTCAGAAAGCCTGCAACCAGGAAGATCGGGAGAAAGAAGGCTCTTAGGGAAAGAACTAAGTCTTGGAGACTTTCTGTGTTCATCTTCTACTCTTCCTTGTTTGGATACTTTGCTTACGTGGTTTGTTGTAGTTCTTCAGTTGTGTTTTTCTAATTAATTTGTAGAAGCTGTTTATATATTCTGGATGTAAGTCCTTCAAAAATTATGTTTTGCTTTGCAAATATTGTCTTCCATCCAACAGATGTCTCTTCACTCTGTTGATTGTTTCCTTTGCTGTGCAGTTTTTCAGGCTGACGCAATCCCATTTGTCTATATATGCTTTTGTTTTCTTGTTTTGGAGAAATATTCATAAATTCTTTGGAAGGCTTATGTTAAGAAGGTTTCTTCCTGTGTTTTCTTCTAGAAATTCTAGTGTTTCCGGTCTTAGATTTAAGTTTATTATTCATTTTGAGTTGATTTTTGTATATGGGGTGAGATAAAGATCCAATTTTATACATTTCATGTGGATATCCAGTATTCCCAATACCGTGTGTTGAAGATGCTGTCCTTTCTCCATTATGTGCAAGGGTCTATTATTCAAAATATTTAAGAAACTCAAGGCAACTCAATAGCAAGAAAACAAATAACCTAATAAATAAATGAGCAATGAGTCTGAATAGACATTTTTCAAAAGAAAGCATATAAATGGCCAATGGATATACGAAAAAAAAATGCTCAACGTCACTAATCATCATGGAAATACAAATACAAATCATGAGATATCACCTTACACTTGTTAGGATGAGCAAAAGGACAAGAGATAATCAGTGTTGGTAAGGATGTAGGAAAAAGGGAACTCTTGTGCACTTTGGCGGGAATATAAATTACTACAGTCATTATGAAAAATGGTGTAGAGATTCCTCAAATAATTAAAAATAGAACTACTGTATGATCCAGCAATCTCACTTCTGGGTATATATCCAAAGGAAATTAAACCAGTGTATCAAAGAGATATCTGCACTCCCATATCCATTACAGCATCATCTAATAACCAAGATATAGATGCAACCTAAGGACATATAAAGAAAACTTGATGTGTATATTCAATGGAATCTCATTTGGCATTCAAAAAAGAAAAAGAACCCTGTCATATGTGACGACATGAATGAACCTGAGGACATGATGCAAGTGAAATAAGCCAGACACAGAAAGACAAATACCGTATGGTCTCACTTATATGTGGAATGTAAAAATGTTGTACTCATCAAAGTAGAGAGTAGAATGGTGGTTACCAGGGACTGAGGGTGAGGAATGGAGAGCTGTTGGTCCAAGGGAACAAACTTTCAGTTAGAAGGAATAAGTTTATAATAATACAGTTAATAACATACGGTTCATAATAATATATTGTATATTGGAGACTGTATTAGTCCTGCTGCTGATAAGGACAAGACTGGGCAATTTACGAAGGAAAGAGATTTAATTGGACTTAAGAGTTCCACGTGGCTGGGGAAACCTCACAATCATGGCAGAAGGCAAGGAGGAGCAAGTCACATCTTACGTGGATGGCAGCAGGCAAACAGAGAGCTTGTGCAAAAATCTCCTATTTTTAACACCACCAGATCTCGTGAGAACCATTCACTACTGTGAGAACAGCATGGGAAGACTCCCCGCCCCATGATTCAGTCATCTTGCACTAGGTCCCTGCCACAACACATGGGAATTATGATAGCTACAAGATAATATTTGGATGGGGACACAGAGCCAAATCATATCAGAGGTCACACAGTTAATACTAATAAATTGTGTATTTGAAAATATCTAACAAAATAGATTTTAAATGTCACCACAAAAAGATAAGTATGTAAGGTGATGAATATGTTACTTTTATTTAATTATTCCACATTGTGTACATATATCAAAACATCACATCATACCACAGAAATGATATATTTTTTGTCAGTGAAAAATAAACAAGTAGCTTTTAAAATTAAAAAGAAAATGTTGCACATATACATGTGTACCCTATGATTTGATATTACATTAACTCAATTATTTATTTGACGAACTGACATTCTAAATTATAATGTAGAGAAATTTACCCTTCCCCCATGCTTATAGATAAGTGTTTTCTGTAACTTGTTTAGAAGTTTTTTTTTTTGTTTCTCTCTCAAACACACACACACACACACACACACACACACACAGAAATTCTGTTGGGATTATTGAGAAGAATTGAATCTTCAGAACTTAAATTGAAATGGACATCTTTAAAACATTAAATCTACCAACACATGGACATAGTATATGCCACTCTTTTAGAGTTTTTAAAATTTCTGTCAATAAAGTTTAACAGTTTTTCGGTAAAGATCTCATACATCTTATGCTGCATATGTTTAAAGATACTTGGCATATTACATAATTTAAATCTTTAAAAATATTTTCATAACTACTTTTTGCTGTTATACAGAAACACAATTGATTTTTATATCCTGTTAAATTTCCTAAATCTTCTTAATAATACTAATGTATTATCTGAATCCTTTTTAGATTTTCAATACACACAATCATTTTATTTGTGAACAGTGAAATTTACTTTTTCTCCTTTTTCTAGCTCAGTAACTTTTTTTTTTTTTTCTATTTTTCTTTTACTGCTTAGGAACTTAAAAACTAAGTTAAATAGAAGTGGTAATAAAGATTATAGTTTTCCTGATCTCAAAAGGAACAGTAATTTTTAAAATCATAGTATGTTATATTTTCTATAGAGTTTTATTTTTATGGAGATATACCAGATTAAGAAAAGCTTCTTCTACTCTAGTTTGCTAAGATTTGGATTTCATCAAATATTTCTGCATGTATTGAGATAATCACACCAATTTTTTTAAACTGTTAATGAAGGAAAATGCAGTATTGAAGCAACCGCATATTCC
Source organism: Papio anubis (assembly GCF_008728515.1). Classification (NCBI taxonomy): domain Eukaryota; kingdom Metazoa; phylum Chordata; class Mammalia; order Primates; family Cercopithecidae; genus Papio; species Papio anubis. Next base: position 106,695,869 of record NC_044978.1, read on the forward strand.
TGAAATAGACCTGAACTAGGCTGTCATGTATTATCATTTTTTATATTGTTTTATATATATATACATTTTAAATTTGCAAATATTTTGTTTAGAATTTTTGCATTGGGACTAAGGTTGGCCTTTATTTTTTTTCTTTTACATTTCTCATCCCTATTTTATTTTTATTCAAGCTTCAGAAAATGCATGAAATGATTTTCGTTCTATTTATTTTTCTCAGATGTTTAGTTAAATATATCAGAGACATATTCTCCATAAAAGGTTTTCAATTACAGATCCATTGTCTTCAGTAAATAACATTTCAGGTTTTCTATATCTGTTAGTTTTGGTAAGTTATAATTTTCTAGGAATGTGCTTGATATATATGCACTTTGAAATAAATTTAGTTATAAAGTTGATTATAATTTCCTTATTAGCTTTTTAATGACTAAAGGATCTATACTGATGGCTTTTCCAAGCCCAGTGCTGGGTGCTTTAATGATCACTCTATCTCTTGTCTGTCAGCCTCAGCAGGAGTTTGTCAATTTACATTTGATTTTTTTCCTTGTTTTTCAAATGAGTTACTTTGGCTTTGAGGACTTTATATTTGTTTTAAATTTTATTATTTTCTCAATAATATTAATAACTATTAATATTATTACTTTTCTGTTGGTTTTCTATCTTATTTTTTCTAATTTTATGAAATAGATGCTTAACTCACTATTTCTCAGTCTTTCTAAATATACAGGTAAAGTTATGAGTTTTATGCACTACTTTTGATATGTGGTGCTTTCACTTTCCATAATCTTCAAACATTTAGGAATTGTCTAGTTATTTTTTTGTTATTGATTGTTAACATAAATCCATTATGCTCAGAAAAGAGAAAGTGTATTTTAATACTTTGAAATTTTTTTAGAATTGACTTTATAGCCCAGCATACAGTCAGTTTTAGAAAATGGTTTTATGTGTGCTTGCAAGACAGCTATATTCTGCAATTGTTTATTATCACGTTCAAATATTCAGTTTTTCCCCAGTTCCTTTGTGACTTACTAGAGAGGAACATTAAGAGCTTCCACTCTAATTATGAATTTTTCCAATTATCATTTTATCTCTGTTAATATTTTCTTTTTTAATATTCATGGCCAATTGTTAGATATTAAAAAATTGAAACGTTCATCTAGTCTTGGTGAATTAAACTATTATTATGAAGTCACCCGCTTCATTTCTAATGTTTTTGACTTAATGTTGACTTTTACATATATTAATATATCTAGTTCAACTTTCTATTACTTTTTGTACAAAAAATGTTTTCCTAGCATTTAATTTAAATATCTATATCATTTGTGTTTATATTTTTAATATTTAAATATTTCCTCTGTAAACATGTTATAACATTAATGCAATCTGACAATAAAAATACTAGAACATTAATTTCTTACATTAAATATAATTTGTTATGCTAGACTTTATAGTTTGGCTTTACAATATGTTTCTCTTTGTTCTGCCTGTTCTGTTTCTTATCTCTAGTCTTCTTCTGTTTTGAAATTATTGTATTTTTTCTCTGGCTAGGTTATTTTGAAGTTAAACAATCTAATTCTCTTTAGTTGTTAAGATATTACCACACATTTTTCTGACTTAAGCTAGTCAATTATTTTACCCTCCTTCCAGATAACATAAGGACTTTAGAACACATTAACTTCCATTAAACCATTCCAAACATGATTGTAGTCTATTTTCCCTGTGTTTTTCTGCCTGAATAACTGTCTTTGGTATTTTGTGATATTTGGGGCTGTAATGGTAAATTTGCCAATTTAAAAAAAAATTTCAAAATGTCTTCATTTTACCTTCATCCTTGAAAAGTATCTTCTCCAGATATAGTTCAGGTTGCAATTATTTTATTTCAGTTCTTTGAAGATATCATTTTAATACCTTTAGCTTCCATCCTTGCTCTTGATACGTCAGCTAGAAATGTAACTGTTCTTTTTTGAAACTAATCTTTTTTCTTAATGCTATAGTCCTAATATTTCCACCCATTTAAAATTCTTATGCTGAAGTCTGATCTCTAATGTGATGGTATTAAGAGGTACGGCCTTTGGGAGGTTGTGGGGTTATGAATAACCCTCGGAAACGGAATTAGCGTCCTTATAAAAGAGGCCCAAGAGAGCTCGTTTGCCTCTTCCATAATGTTAGGTTGTAGTGAGAAGTCACTATCTACGAGTGCGGAAATGGGCCCTCATCAGACACTGAAATTGCCCGTGCTTTAATCTGGGACTTCCCAAACTCAAGAACCATGAGAAATACTTTTTTGTTGTTCATGATCTATCCAGTTTATTGAATTTTGTTACAGCAGCCTGAATTGGCTAAAATATTTTAATTGATTTTTAACATTTTTGTCTTTGCCTTTTCTTTTTCTGTACTTTTACTGTGATATGATAGATGTAGATTTCATTTACTTACTTGAGAAACAATACTTTTCACCCATAATCTCATAAAATATTTCATTACCACATTTAGGATTCTAAGATTATGCTTACCATAACTTCTCTCCTTATCCTGTATGTTTCTCTCCTGTATTTTCTAATTTTTTTTGTCTCTCTTCTTCTTTGTAGTTAATTTCTTCATTTTCCCCCTAAATTTGCTGTGTTTTCTTGACTGTTTCACTCTTTTGATAGCAGTATTTATTAATTGTAGAAATTCTATTTGATTCTTTTTTCTAAGCTATCCAATCACTTTGTATAATTTTAAATCCCCTGCTTAAATTTTCAAGCCTGAGATTCATTTTTTATTTCTAAATTTAAAAAGTATACCTGTTTTATTTTCTAATTGTAGGTAACGCCAGTGTCTATATTCCTGTATCTCTATGTTTATATCTTTTCACCTCCATCCTTCTGCTTATTTGAAAAATTACTCGCTGTAATTATTTAATGATAGGTTATTATTATCTTCCTTCAGAGGTTATGCTTGACACATGGGGACACTAGCAATTCAGTTACTCCTTAATTTAATTAAATTAATTAATTAATTTATTTATTTTGAGACAAAGTTTTGCTCTTGTTGCTCAGCTGGAGTGCAATAGCATGATCTTGGCTCACTGCAACCTCCACCTCCCGGGTTCAAGTGATTCTCCTGCCTCAGCCTCCAGAGTAGCTGGGATTACAGTCACGCACCACCACTCCCGGCTGATTTTTGTATTGTTAGTAGAGACAGGGTTTCACCATTTTGACCAGGCTGGTCTTGAACTGCTGACCTCAGGTGATACACACACTTCGGCCTCCCAAAGTGCTGGGATTACATGCATGAGCCACTGCACCCAGCCGTAATTTTAAATTTCAAAATTTTCTGGTCCATCCAGATGACTTCAAGACTGGTTACACAGGAAGAGTTTAGTTTCAGTTAACCTTACTCCTGAGAGTATAACCTTTTCAGTATCCACCCGAAATGGTGGGGTGACTTAGCAGATCCTTCCTTATTGGACCCTAGGGAGCCAGACCAAGACTTTTTGTTCCCTTAATCCAGTAAGGCTTCAAAATCTGCAGTTCATCCTCACCTCATCTTCTGGAAAGGAAAATGACCTTGGAGCAAAAGCAGCTCTGAGAGTAGGGCTCATTTTACTTCTCTGGATTCCAGACAATCCAGTCTCATTCAGGCCTCTAATTTATTATCTTATTCTTCTCTAGTAAATCTTAAAAAAAAAATTGTTCTTAATGTGGCCAGCTTGTGAAGTTGCCTTCAGTAGGAGAGTTGATTAAAATTACCTAATTATTCTGGAATATTTTAATTTTTCCCTTTTGCAGAGCAATCAGATATTTCAGGGACCATGTAAGATGTAGGGATCTCAGCTATAGTCCTTAACTGTAGCCTCCAAGGAATATTGGAATCCCTTCTCAGGCAGACCATTGAGTCAAGATCAGTGTCTGATGTTTCTAAGACTGTAATGACATTATTTAGTAAATCTATCTATCTTGCTCTAGATTCTTTCTATATTTACTCATGGGGGAATCAACCTTCTTGCCTTCCTTCCTTTGTCCTTTCCTTTTCCTTGTTATTCAACTCAAGTTTTATTTCTGATGTTTCCAGAATGTCCGAGTTTTGCTGGGAGGAGAGAGAAACTGTGATAGCTTAATTTGCCACGTTGATAAAATCAGAAGTGTCAATTAAAAAGTCAAAAATGTCAAAAATAAAATCCAGTACTTTAAGAAAAAAGTCAATGTTTTACATTTATACATAAAAATACATATACAAAATTATTTGTACTTGGGCTTTTCAAGCTGCAGATAATCAACTACAAATATCTCTATGAATTGTACACATTTGTCAGATGTATAATTAGCAGTGTGCTATCAAGAGGGAAAACTAGCATGAATTATTGGCTCCTTCCATCAAAATCATCACTAGGGAAACTATAAAAGTGAAAGAAATATGTGGATTCTGGAAATTAAAACCTGCAACAGAAACTACAATAAACCTCCAGAGACACCAAAGGTTGACATGATTTTTATTATTTATTTATTTATTTTTGATACAGAGTCTAGCTCTCTTGCCTAGGGTGTAGTGCAGTGGCACAATCTCACTGCAACCTCCGCCTCCCAGGTTCACGCCATTCTCCTGCCTCAGCCTCCCGAGTAGCTGGGACTACAGGCACCCGCCACCACACCTGGCTAATTTTTTGTATTTTTAGTAGAGACAGGGTTTCACCGTGTTAGCCAGGATGGTCTTGATCTCCTGACCTGGTGATCCGCTCTCCTCGGCCTCCCAAAGTGCTGGGATTACAGGCGTGAGCCATCACGCCCCGCCAGTATGATGTTTAGAGAAAGTAGCTGTTGGTGCCCCATTTAGGGGAAATGAGTGGAGGGGCACCTGCTGCAGCAGTGAGAATTCTGTCCCCTTCTCCGCTGTTCTCAGCACTTCTTTGAGATGGTATTGCCTGTGCTTTCACTGCAACAGGTTCTACCTTGTTCAGGTGACCACGTGTAACATCAGGGATCCTCAAAAGTCCTGGAGTTCTATGATGTTGTTGAAAACTGAACAAAAGAAAATTGTTTTCCTAGGGCATTTACTCTTCCATACTTCTACTTCCAAATTTCCTATTATTGGTGCATTTCAACTTACAGGCACTCCCTCTTTTCAAAGCTGCTTTTTCTGAAGCATTGAATGGGGAAGTTTTGAATATAGGAGTTCCCGCATGAGTGCCAAGCAAAGAGAATGGTCAATAATATTTTCCTGTCCCTGGGTCTCTCTACTCAGAACTCATTCCTTCTCTCTTTCTAAACTCAGTGCTAATACTGGGTCTAGACTTTGGCCTTTTTCTAATACATATTACCAGAACAAACAATTCATGCTCTCCAGAAATATGTTCTCACAGGCCAAAATAACCAAACCCCTGTGGAGTACAATGCCCTCAGAAGAAAAACAGCGAATCTTTGGATTATCTTAACACCTGAATAAAAATTTCTGGAATAGATGGAGTATGTGTCATACTATTTAGTTAGAGGATTAATCTTTTATAAGTTTTTTTCTTTCATGATATAACTTCAAAGTTTAGTTTATTCATTTAGGATGGAACGCTGGAGAGCAGCACACGCAGGCGGGTAGTGATAATTAGGTACAGCATCACTAAAGACATGCCTCAATACCATCGTTTTCATAAAACTATGTATGGGTGATAAGAATAGTTACCATGGATAGAATGCTCATTATATATCAGTCAATGTGCTAGGCAGATGGTACACATTGTTTTAATTTTTAGATGACTATTATCTACTGAAATGAGGGACGTGAGGCTTAGGAGGTTAAATGACTTACCCAAGTCCCAACTGAGAAGTGTATTTCTCAGTTCTTAACCTGGCCAAAGAATTCCTTCGGGGAAATTGGACTATTATCTCAGGTTAAAGTTTTGTTTTTGTATAGTGAGGAAGGTTCTATTTGACTGTTATCTGGTAGTGACAGGAAATGGAGGAGAAAGGAGAGTATCAGACTATTGATGTCAATAAAACAAAAGATGCGAAGTGCATATACACTTAGGACTAGTGCATAAATATATTTTCCATATATTGCCAAGCAAAGTTTCTAACCTCATTGCTTCTTGAACTTTTCTGTGTCCCACATTCAGTTGAAGACTACAAGTCCTTTACAGTTTGTTCATGGCAGGTTGAAAACTGCAGTTACCCAGTCTAGTGCTTGGGGCGCAATAGTGGCAATGGGGGTGAGGGGAAAGTTTCAATAAACAATATAAAAACTGGAAGTCTTGGGTAATAACTTTACATTTTATCCCTCTGGCAACTATAAGTGATGAAGGTGGATCTCAGGAGGCAGGATGAGTCCTCATCTATCTTAATCCTCTTTGACAGCATAATATGTGCTTCTAGGCTGTATACAACTTATATTACCAAAAGTTGATTTCATGCCTGAGGAAAGTATAGTGAACAATACTAAAGTTACTATGTTACTAGTTTCATATACGTTATTTACAGAGATGTGATTGTGATTCTTAATGCCATCAGAATGAGTTTGCAAAGTTTAAGCTTGCCTTTGCAAACTTAGATTGTTGTTTTAAGGACTTCTTGATGCAATTGAAGTGGTTGCTTCAAGGTGGGAGGGTGCTGTCATAATAGACTGCAGTCCACTTCCAGCTGTTTGTAATTACTGTGAGTTACATCATGAGTCTCATGATTAGGCTTCGATGAAAGTAAGCTTTTTTAAAAGGTTACATTTCAATAATACTAGCATCTGTAAGGAAGCTTATGGGAAAAGAAAAACATGTAAAGTGAGAAATACTAGAATATTAATCTTAGACATTTGAAAGTTTTACAAAGAAATCTCTGAAGACTACATCCCTGTAGCAATCTTATTCTGCCATCATGGGGGTCTACTTGTTCTAAAACTTCAGGATTCAAAAGAAAACTTTTTTTGGTAAACGTTCTCTAGCAGCTGATGTTTGTGAAACGAGAAACTTAATCATTCCCATTTCTTTATTTTAGCACCAGAAATATATTACATATTATTATAACAATCTGCCTTCTCTTTGCCATCAAGTCTTTGCTTAAATGAAACCATAAAAGTTGTATTGATAATGGCTAACACTCTGATTAAACAGTTTGTATCAAGCTATAGATTTCCCTATAATTTTATGATTATATCCATTTTTATGAATACAAAGTAAAAACGCTGAAGCAAACCATGAAAGTAGTTCCTAGATTCTAGTTTCATTGTGGAGACTGTTTTATTACAAGTTCCAAGGAAAATGCTTACACTAATTATGAGCTGTTCGTCTCAGTAGCCCAAACTGGGAAGTCAGTTGATTAGTTTCTGCTACCTATGAAGTCATTAAGATTCAAAAGCTTATGTGGAGGAGAGTTAAAACATGTAACTAAAAGTGAAAATTCTCTATACCCGTAAGAGGCTCCTAGAACCAGTGGTGAAAGAGAAGCAACTGAGTAATGTCAGTCTTCATCTATTAGTTGGCGTAGAGAGCTAAATCTACCCAGTATATTTGGCAAACTGACAATTGTAAGGATGTTCTCTGCTTTAGATTTAAGAATCATAATTTAAATGAATGGTAACTATAGAAAAACAAAAATATCTGAAAGTCCCATCCTAATTATCCTGTTTTAATATCTATCTGGACAAAATGATAACATTTGCTGCCACTGACAAAAGAGAAGAAAGGGAGAGAAAAAATATGTGTACCTTTTATATACTACTGTAATTTGTGCTGATGGTAATGTGTATAAATGTAATTAAGATCTATGTGTCTATGTGTAGATGTGTGGGTTTAATTGAGCTAAAAATGTGTTAATTTGCTTCAGTAAAGAGACTGAATTTGGAACAGTGCCTGCAAGGTCCTTCTTTCCTTTCATAGGTCAGGGAGGCAAATTTAATGAGGGACATAATAGGCATTTTCACCTATGCATATTTCAAGTTTTTGATGGTGGCCCAAATCTTTGCAGTTTTTCTAGAAATGAGGCATTGCTTTTGCTTCATTACACTGGTATGGAAGTATAGTTTCAGAAGCTTTCACATGTCTTTTCCAAGTAAACTTTACTTGATGGGTTAGAGAACCAATGTGATAATATTGCCAGCTGCTAAGATCTCTCTGAGAACACCTCAGACCAAACTCCATTTATGACTTATACATTTCCACTTTCACTGCTAAATCACCGTAAAATCCTATGTGGCCACATGGTGAGAGACTGTGGTAGACAGAATAATGCCTGCCTCTCAAAGTGCCCATGTTCTACTCTCCAAAACTTGTGAATATACGTTAAGGAATTAATATTTCAGATGGAATGAAAGTTGCTAATAAATGACTTTGAAATGGGAAATTTGTTCTGCATTATCCCGGTGGGCTTAATGTAATCACAAAGTGTTTATAAGTGGAAAAGGAAGGTAGAAGATTGTATCAGGGTGATGTCATAGGAGGAAGACTCTACTAGTCATTGCTGGCTTTGAAGATGGAAGCAGGCCAGGAACCAAGAAATGCAAGCGTCTTGTAGAAGCTGAACAAAGCAAGGAAATCGATTATCCCGTAAAGTCCCAGAAATGAATGTAGTCTAACCAATATCTTGATTTTAGCCTGGTAAGGTTCATTTTAGACTTCTGGCTTATAGAAGTGTAAACTTGAGTAATTTATAGTATAAATTATATAAGTATAGTATATATTATAAACTTGAGTAAGTTATAGTAGCAATAGAGAACTAATACATGTAGTTCTACATGTAGCACTACTAATACATGTAGCCTATGTCAATTAATCCTGAAAAGTCTAGATATTCCTCTTTCTTTAGTACACAGCTACACTGGTCAATTGCAGCAAGTTCTGTGAAAGAAAGCTTAGAAGGCCTTTTGATGTTATGGCTTATTTCTCAAGAGCACCCACTGTCCTCTTCATTCAAGTGGCCCTGGGTCTGTAAACCGACTTACAGTCTCCAATTCTGTATTTTGATGGTTTAAGTTAGGCTTTGTTCATTAGAACTATATATTTTTTTCATACATACTGAAAAATGGGACTTTTGTGAGTTTATTTAGGTTGATCTCAGGAACCAGCAAATGTGTGCACATGTCAAACAATTCTGATTCCCACTCCAGCCTTACCATCTATTTTAGTACCAGCTCCTACCTTGCACTGACAGTTAAGTGCTACTATTTGGTATCATCCCTGGACCCCAGAAACCTCATGTGAGTCATTTCGACAACAATGTCTTCCACCTTTAACTTTGACCTACACACTGGACATCCACCATGGTGCTTTTCAAGAATGCAATACTCTCACCAATGTAATTATTAATGACTATGAGAAGCTGCTGTGGAGACAAAATTAAGGGTTGTTTGTATGTGTTATTCATTATAAATTTGCTCTGAAACTTTTATGTCACTAAAACTTTGGACTTTAAAAAAAATTGAGGTACTTCAGTTTCATTTACAATAGACCTCCCGAAAAGTATCAGCCAATCATCCAAACAAAAGATAGAATCTTACTTCTTGAGGTTGTATATTGAATGTAGTCTACAAGCAGCCTTCCTCTCTAAGGCTTTTGAATTCCTTGTGTTTCTCTTAGTCATCTGTTACAACAGCCACTCATTTTGCCAAAGCTTTTATTTAAGTCACCTAATTCTATGTGCTCGCAGGTTTAATAAAATTAAATATGCCTAGCATGCCATTGGTTAATGGTGCCATCTTCTAATGTTAAATGGATCCTAGTTGTATTCAAACTCAATTGGGCAAGAAGAATAATCCAAGTTTCCTCATTGCTTGATAATCAATTCCTAATTTTTTTTATTCCAAGTTGCCTTTTTGGTCAGTGTTTTTATTTGCATACAACTCTAAGCACTGATACCACTTTTGTAGGTAGGGATCGACCAGCAAGCATGACAGAAATTCAGGGAAGATCAGGGAATTAAGTTTTCATCATACGTAACCAAGAACAATACAGACATAAGAAAACATCCAACCATTATGTGAATATTTCAGACAAAATCCTTTTGATATTAGTATCTGCCTTGTGGGACTCATAAAGAAGAGGGAAAATGGAAAAGTCAGAAGTACAACAAAATCCCTGTTACAATTCTTGCAAAATAATTCAATACCTCTCCACAATGCTTATCAAAAGTGCCAGTTACCATTAGCTTAGGTTACACTTTTTTTCCTCTAATTCCCATGTATTTGCTTAGTATAACCTAAGTCATTTGTGGACCCTGAGTTGCAAAAATTTCTAGAAAATATAATCAGTTTTTTTCTTTTACTTTATCTTTTTTTTTTTTAAAAAGGAATAACACATATTATTTTATTTAGGGGTTGTTTGTTACAGCAACATAACCAATTGTATTCTGAATAATAGAATAGAATATGTGCATATGCATTTATAAACACACATAAGCATAGACAAACATACAAATTGGTTAGAGTGCAAACATTCCTTTGTAGTCTATTTTTTTTTTTTTGCTAAGAAATGTATGTATTATTCAAAATTTGTTTACTGAGCACCTATATGTCTTGGCAATTTTTAAGATTTTGATGCTACATCACTGAGAAAAGCATTTTTAAAAACCCATTGTCCATGGAGTTTATTTACATGGAAATTTTTCCAAGTTTGTGAATATATAATTATTCTATTACTATTTTAAAAAATAATCTTAACCATTTTTAAGAGTATAGTTCTGTGATTTTAAATATATTTACATTATTGTGAAACAGATCTCCAGTACTTTTTCATCTCATAAAACAGACTCTATACCCATTAAACACTCTCCTCTTCCTTCTTTCCCTAGTACCTGGTAACCCTCATTAATTTTACTACTTTAGATACTTTATATAAGTGGAATCATATAGTGTTTGTCTTTTTGTGACTGGGATACTAGGAAATATATTCTTTAACTTTCAAATCTTCATTGTACAGCAAGACAGAGTAGGAGGTTAAGAGTTTTTGTTGGGTAAATCTGCAGTATTTTCCACAGTTATTCTTAACATTCCTCATTGAAAAGACGAACTAAAAGCAAATCCCTCCTTAAATTAAGGAAAAAAAGAAAAAAAACTGAGAGGGGCTAAAGGGGACTAATTTAGTGTGGGCTCTTCAGAAGCAATCCCTGAAAAGAAAGTTATTGTAGAAGGGATGAATTCTGAAAATTCTCATAGGAAAAATCTGAAGATTGCAATGAAAGCAGGAAAGAGCAGAGGTGCTTCAGATCAGCTTTAGCCTGATCTCGTGAGGTGTTCTGGTGTGTGATTTCATCAACACTCCATTATGAGAACAGAGCTCCTATGGTCCCATTTTAGTGAGTCATCAGCTAGATTAAGACCCAGAGAGGAGAGTTCCTATTGGTCAAAGATGACACTCTAGAAAAGGATAAGAGTATGAGCTTGAAATATGAGTAAATGTGAATTGAATAAGAATGTGTATATCTGTGTTAAACCTAGAGGGAGAGAGAGGGACAGATGGATGCCTATGTATTTTGTAGCAACGCTTAAATAAGGTGGCAAGAATTAGCAGCAACCTAAAAGGGGATCTGAAATCATATGCCACAGGTCTATATAACTTAATTTTTTGTAAATAACTCCAGCAATTATTAAAATTAAAGGCTATTGCCTGTATGAAAATACAACTGAGAGAGAAAGACAGTACAATGGATGTGAAAAGGAATTTCTGAAACTATATGATTCGTTCAATATAATTCAGGCATTTTATTGATAAATCCTCGGCATTATGTGTTGAAAAACAGAATAATTGAGGATGTAACAGACCCAATAAAGTAAAATATAGTGAGGTAAATGTACAGTTTGGTATTCACACTTTAAAACATAAATTAGGCAGCTATATATTTTTTTTAAATGACCGAAACCTGTTGAACAGGAACTTCCTGGAGATAACAATGATAATTTCAGGACAAAGTACAAAATAACACAACACAAATAAACAACAACCTGAAAATGCTAGAGAGTAAATGACACGGAAATTCTGTGTGGGGATCAACACTGAAGCAAAGTTAGCACCGGGTAAATTTCTCATTTTTAATTACTTAGTGTAATAGAAAGCATCAGTCAATATCATGTGGGGTAGCTAAATCCCTGATAGAAAACATGCAGTCTTTCTGAGCTGAAAAAAAAACCAAATAACAGAAATTTGTAACAAAAATAGCCTTTGGAACCAGAAAACAAGGAACCCCACAAAAGCAAAAGCTAGCCAAGAAGCACAAATTCTGTGTTCAGACTCTATCTAAATCTCTGCATGAGCCCCGAACGTGCATGAGCTGGGCAGATTCAAAGCAGCCCAGATAAAGGTAAAATAAATAAAACAAGTTCGAACTTTCTCAATCAACACTTTTAAACTGGAATCCAATTAATTGTCAGATTTTAAAAAATCAGTATTTTTCAGAGAAATATAACAAAATTCAAAGTCTCTCTACAATAAAATTTCAGTGTCCAGTTAATAACAAAAATTATTATTTGAAGCAATATAAAAATATGATCTAGTCTTTAAAAAAAAGACAATAGGACCAGCCCTGAGATGAGTCAGATACTAGAATGAGCAGACAAGGACTTTAAGAAAGCAATTAAATTAATGAATAAGGTTAAAGAAAACAGTGATACTGAATAAAAAAGATAAATTTTAACAGAAATATAGGAATCAATAGAAGGAAAATTCTAAAAGTGAAAATACTGGTGGTGTGTTCCTAAAATCCCAGCTACTCAGGAGACTGATGCAGGAGAATCGCTTGAACCTGGGAGGTGGAAGTTGTAGTGAGCTGAGATCACACCATTGCACTTCAGACTGGGCAACAAGAGTGAAACTCCATCTCTAAATAAATAAATAAATAAATAAATAGAAAAATTTAAAAAAAAACAAAACTGAAAATAGGATAAGTAGATTCAAAAAATTCACCACATGGGCATAAAAGCAGAATGGAAATGACAAAGAACAGAGTCCACAAACTTAAACATAGATAAACACCAATTATCCTATCTTAAAGAGAGAAAAGATATTTTAAAACATGATTAGAGCCTCAGTGAGCTGCAGGATGTCAAAAGGTGTAACAGATGTGTAATTTGAAGATCTAATGGATGTACATGTTCCCATTTTATTGAAAGATATAATATTACAGTTTCAAGAAGAAGAAGCTCAGTAAAGCCCAAACAGGATATGAAGAAAATGAGAATGAAAATATGAAGAAAATAAGAATGAGTACATAATAGTCAAACAGCTGAAAACAAAAGATAAAGGATAATCTTGAAAGCAGCCAGAAAAAAAAAAGACATTAAAAGAGAGGAACAGCAATTCAAGTTTCAAATGACTATAAACTTTTCTGCAGAAACAATGTTAGCATATGGCAAGAAATAACATCTTTAAAGAGAAAATAAACAAACTTGTCAACTGAGACTTTTAGATCCTATAAAAATATTTATTATAAGTGAAGTCAAGCTACAGATTTGCAACAGCAAACATAAAAATACTGAAATGGCTATGTTAATATGAGATAAAATATGTTTCAAGATAAAGAGCGTTACCAGAGCTATAGAAGATCATTTCATAATGATAAAAGGGTCAATTAATTAGGAACCTATTGCTATAAAAATTGTGGGTGCATCTAATAACGGAGCTTCAAAATACCTGAAGCAAAAAATAACAGAATAAAATGTAGAAAGAAAATGTACCCATTATACCTAACCTTCAGAAATTGCTAAAAAAAAAAAATAATGCAAGTAATAAGTGTCATGCGCATCCGTGTGAAGAGACCACCAAACAGGCTTTGTGTGAGCAATAAAGCTTTTTAATCACCTGGGTGCAGGCGGGTTGAGTCCAAAAAGAGAGTCAGTGAAGGGAGATAAGGGTGGGGCCATTTTATAGGATTTGGGTAGGTAAAGGAAAATTACAGTCAAACGGAGGTTTTTCTCTGGCCAGCAGGAGTAGGGGTTACAAGGTGCTCAGTGGGGGAGCTTTTTGAGCCAGGATGAGCCAGGAAAAGGAATTTCACAAGATATCATCGCTTAAGGCAAGGACTGGCCATTTTCACTTCTTTTGTGGTGGAATGTCATCAGTTAAGGCGGGGCAGGGAATTTTCACTTCTTTTGTGATTCTTCAGTTACTTCAGGCCATCTGGGCGTATAAGTGCAAGTCACAGGGGATATGATGGCTTGGCTTGGGTTCAGAGGCCTGACAATAAGTAGTATGTTCTGAATAACACATTCAATCACCTTGACCTGGTGAATATTTATAGGTCATTACATAGAGTAACAGAAAAATATACATTTTTAAAGTGCATAGCATTTTCAGCAGGATATAATACACATGTTAGGCCATAAAACTAGTCTCAATAAATTTGAAAGATTTAAAATCGTATAGATCACAGAGGAATTAAATTAGAATAAATAATAATAAGAGGCCTAGGAAAACCTCAAAACATTTAGAAATTAAATAACACAATTGTAGTTAATCCATAGGTCAAGGAAAGAATTCCAAAGGTTTTATAAAATACCTCAAACCTAATAAAAATGAAAATATAATATATGAATATCAGGCCTACTGCCTATTTTTTGGAAAAAAGCCACATCCTTGGGCTCATGTATTGACTGGCTGCTTTCTTGCTGCAATGGCAGAGTTGAGTAATTGGGACAAAGACCATATGGAATGGCCACAAAATCTAAAATATTTACAATCTGGCCTTTCACCAATGTAATTTGCTGACTCTTGCGTTAAGCTATCATTTGAAATGTTTTACCTCTTTTTAGAGGGATGGAGATTTTTAGCAATATTGATTATCTAGTTTCCAAGCTGTTTTACTCTATTTGTGTTGCATAAAGGAATTCTTGAGGCCAGGTAATTTACAAAGGACATTTATTAGGTTCACAGTTCTACAGGCTGCACAAGGAACACGGCACCAGCATCCACTTACGATGAGGATATCTGGCTGCTTTCACTTATGGTGGAAGGGGAAGAGGAGCCAGCATGTACACAAATCACATGGCAAGAGAGAAAGCAAGAGACAGATGAAGTGAAAAAGGCCAAGAGGAGGTGCCAGGCTCTTTTTAACAACCAGTTCTCACTCATTACAGCAAGGACTGCACCAAGCCATTCATGTGGGATCCACCCACATGACCCAAACACTTCCCATTAAGTTCTACCTCTAACACTGGGGATCAAATTTTAACATGAGATTTGGAAGAGTACAATATCCCTACTATTGCATTTTGTCTCTGGCCCAAAACTTATGTTCTTCTCACATTTTTCCAATTTTTATGCTGTTTCCCTTTTAATTATAAATTCCACCTTTAGGGCATTCTTTTGTTTCCAAGTGTGATTGTAAGCTGTTGAAAACAGCAACACCACTTCTTGAACACTCTGCTGCTTAGAAATTTCTTTTGCTGGATACCCTAGGTTATCACTCTTAAATTCAATCTCACAAAATGCCCTAGGGCACGGACACGGTGCAGCTAGGTTCTATGCTACTATGTAAAAATGACCACTTTTTCTCCCATTCTGCATATGTTTCTTCTCTCCGTCAGAGATCTCATGAGCGTGGGCTTTACTCCCCATATTTCTATCAGGTTTTTTGACACAACTACTTAACCAGTCTCTACAAAGTTTCAAACTTTCCCCTATCCTTTCTGTCTTCTTGACTTCCAAACTCTTCCAACCTCTGCCCATAACCCAGTTCCAAAGCCAATTCCACATTTTCAGGTATCTTTAAAGCAATGCCTCACTCCTTGGTGCCAATTTTCTGTGTTACTTTGTGTCACCATAAAGAAATACCCAAGGCTGGGTAATTTGTAAAGAAAAGGTTTGTTTGGCTCAAGGCTCTTCAGGCTGCACAAAAGGCATGGTGCCAGCCTCTGCTTCTGGTGAGGACCTCTGGCGACTTCCAATCATGGTAGGAGGTGAGGGGAAGCCAGCAGCTACAGAGGTCACATAGTGAGAGATGAAGAAAGAGACAGAGAGAAAGCGAAAGAGAGCAGGAGGAGTGCTGGGCTCTTTTTAACAGCCATCTCTCGAAGGAACAGGTTGATTTTTGGAGGATGTGTAACTCTATTATTCATCTGACCACTCCTGCCGGATAAGCATGACAGATTCCACTTCCCATACATGTTAACTTTAATTTTGCCAGAATTCCTCAAAGAATTAGAGTTTTTGAGGAATTAAAAAGTCAAGATAGATTTTTGGAAAGAAGAAACTAGATTTGCTAACAAATGACAAATTTATCTGTATCGGGGCATTTGCATTATAAAAATTGTAAAACTTTAAAAATCAATTTTAAAGAGATTTTTTTGTTAAATGTTATTCTTTAATTTCAAAAACTTTACTTTTTTTATGACCTCTTATTAATATCCACCAAATAAAATTCAAATTATTTGGACCAATATTATCAGGTTAAAACTTCAATCATGATCTTTCAGTGTTTCCAGTTACTATTAAAAATGTCTACTTGTTGTAATTATGCACTAGAAATTGAAGAGCAAGTTCATCTTTTTTTTGTTTGAATTTAATTTCCTGCTAATTGATAAGACAATTAAGAATATCCCAAAGCCAAAGCAGAATTCGCTTTTAAATATAAGCAATGCAACTAACATTCAGTACATAGAAGAGAGTTCAATCTAGACAAAGTTAGATTTCAACTCTCCTTGTATAATTTTTGTAAGGTATTGAGATGATAGTAAACCTGTGGAGTACCTATGCCTGGCATATAGTAGGCATTCAATAATAATAATAACAATCATAGTATTTTTAATTGTAATTATTTTTATTTACCTCCAACAGCATGAAAATCATTGCTATCATTAATACTACGGATTCTATGAGAGGTCTCACCCATAAGATAGAACATGTTGAAAACCTTAAATATGCTTTCTTCCTCTCTGCTTCTTGTCCTTTTTGTGTTCACTCCTGGAAACAATAAGATATTTCTGAAACCCTATTATAAATGCTTGATATTGATCCAAAATGAACTGTTATAGAAATAATTACACATGTCCATATATATATATATATATATATATGTGCAATAGACACGTGGTTCTTCAGTATTAGAAGTGCTCTTGGGAGAAAGATGACAGGTAATATCTCGTTGTAAAAGTTACACTGCTTTTAGAAGACAAATGGACTTTTTATTCCACTATAAGGGCTCATGTATGTGTCAATGACATTTTGCAAACAAATGAACAATGATGCTTCTGAGGCTATTAAATTTGAAATCAGAAGAGAATGATAGGTATCACTCATCATGTAGTTAAATTATGCATACTAGCTACTGGAGGATAAGATGTAGTGTAGGCAATCAATCAATTTTGCAGCATATTTTTTAATTTCTCTAGATATTCGTAGGGATTGATTGCTATTGTTCCCATTAGGTAACACCATTGCATTATTTTAAGGTTGAAATCATTGGCCCCAGGCACATGCAAAATGTAAAAACTAAATGTTTAAAGAGAAGGTGACCTTCTATTTTAGAACACAGATAAATAGTAAATGAGCTGTATAACCTCCAACATTGATGTTTCAAGGTAATTTAATAACAAGACCCTTAACTAAAATACTGAAGTGCAGTACTATACATCACACTTAGAGGCATTCACAGCCTGGAAGGGCAATTAGTTACAGTGACTTTTCCAATTCCACCATATTAAATTCAATTAATCTATCATTGTTGAAAGATACCTTGGTTTTATTAGACATTTCCTAGGCATTTTGGTCATTGATAACACTTTTAAATTCATATTTGTAGCCTGGAGAGACAAGTGTTTGTTTCCAAGACAATAGTTCAGACACTATAGTTTCTATAAAAGTTGGTAAAGGTCAACTCTGTGCGTCTGTGTGTGTGTGTGTGTGTGAGTGAGAGAGAGAGACAGAGAGACAGAGAGAGAGAGAAGAGCGAATTCTGTTGCTAAAATTTTATTGCTAAGATACTTTGGAAATAAAAACGTCCACTCCCGACCACTCTGATGATTTTTCATGTTAGCCTTAGCCTGTTATCTCCAAGAAGGCAGAAACAAGAATTTGCTGTTTATGTTATACGTGATGCTTTGCAGAGTGTTATGTTTTTATAGATATTAGTTTTGATTCCAAAGGAGCAACAGTTGATATTAAAACTGTTACAAAGTAAAGAAGAGAAATACATGGAACAAGAATTCATCTCAATTATTGTAAATGGCAGTCCTCAAGTGACATTTAGGTAGTGTATCTTAGTCTTTAAGAACTCCAGCTCTGGAGTCAGAGAAATATGAGCTTGAGTCTCAGCTGCTCTCAGCTTCTTTGTGGGTATTTGCTGATAATGGGCAACATAATTGTGTTTTCTAAATCTTATTTTCCTCACTGATAAATGGGTAAAACAAGAACACCCATTACAATGGCTTGCGTAAATTATTGTTATGCATTTGTTTCATGTTCAAACAAGCAACTAAATTATTGAAAATGTATCTGTCTCTAAGATGCTTGAAGAACCTACAGCACTTGCCTCGTGTATGAATTATACAGAGTAGGAAGGAAAAAGCACCTGCCACTGCTAGTTGCTTACCAGTTTATTAGTCATTTCTACTTTCTGTTTTGCAATAAGAATTCTAATTTTATTCAGATTTGAAGGAAGTAATGTGTCTACACAAAGCATGACTAGTGATTAATCTTGTCAATTACATTAATCCCATATCTTTACCTGGTTTAGGGTTGAGGATGTAACCCTGTTTTGGTAAAAAAGACACAAGAGTAATCCTGCTGAGGACCCTTGGAGAAATAGTTTCCTCTCTAATTAAAAGAGGAAAGTGCATAATTGGGCCCTTCAGTCTCTCCCCACCTTTGCCTGTGTGCACAGTTACATTGGATTATGAGGTTTGTAGCAGCAGCAGCCACAGGCAATCATGAGGGAAGAGGCAAGAGACTCATAAATGACTGAAGGGCCTGATGTGGTTGAACTGCTGAATTAACCTCTGAACTTCTTGTCATTCAAGATATATACATATTACCATATGTTTAAGCCTCTGATCCTAGGGATGCTATTATTTGAAGCCAAAAACATTGTAGTCTGCTGCTATTATTAAAATGCATAATCCTATTAATTTTTTTCTTTGGGTAGTCCCAAATGAGGAAGGAAAGGGGTAATATCTAAAAACACTTAAATTGAGTAATTGATGCATTTCATTCATTCTTTGATTGGATACATGTTTATTCAACTGTAAAAGCGAAGCAAATATGTATTAGGTATTGTGGGGAGCACTAAACAAATTTGACAGGATAGTGAATGACCAAAGCACCTTATATTAAAATCCCATAGGGGTGGAAGTATGACAGAACAAAATTTTAATCTGGGCATTGCAATAGCAAATGTTATGGCCTTCGATTTACTTAATTTCTCAGAGTCTCTGTAAAGTGAGTATATAGTGATCTCTACCTTTAGTACCCCTTCAAAAATTGGTGATTAGTGTTATCATTTATTATTTAGGCACTATCCCTAATCTAAATAAATAGTAGTTGGATGAATGAGCAAATTATATATTTTCTCATTGGTACTAACAATGACATATTTTGCCTAAACTTTAGTTCTTGAGAAAAAAAAATGAAACAAATTTATTTTAGAAAATGTCGCTTAAAAATCAGTTACCAGAAATTTAAATAAAGTTGTAGAAATGTTTATGAACCTAAGGCTATTGAGAAGATGCCATCTATGAACCATTTATTTTCTTGCGGATTTTTTTCTCTGCATTATTTTGCAGCACTAGTTATATATTTTTGCTTAAAAAGTTTAGACCAAAATAAAATTTATATATATTCACTCCTTTTATTTGAAAATAGCAGTCTAGAATAATCAAAACCTCCTCATACAAAGTATAATTATACACACATGTAATTTTAGTGACAAATAATTAAATACATAATAATGACTACTAAAATGTCAATAAAGTTAGCCCTCCATATGGGCAAGTTCTATTTATTTTTCTGTTTTTATTTTTCAATTTTTTGAGACAGGATTTATCACTCTGTCACCTAGGCTGGAGTGTTAAATGGTCAACTTTATATGGGCGGATGTACCATAGATTATATACAAACACTATGTTTTATATAAGGGATTTGAGCATCCATGAAGTTTTATATCTTTGGGGTGTCCTGGAACCAATCCTCTATGGATACTGAGAGAGGACTGGATGTATTTGTGTGACCACTATTAATTTTCACCTGTATATTACTGGCATATACCCAAAAATCATATAAGGGAAAATTTATATTTGGCAAAAGAATTGGAGCCTTAATTGTATTGAATACAACCTAAAAATAAGGTATCAATTGTCAAATCACCTACACACCGATTAACAGTAACAATCATAGCTAACATTTATTGAACTAGACATACATGTGCTAGACACTGTGTATTACACTCTGTGTATTAATTCATTTAAACTCATGATGTTACTAATATTATTCTTATTTTACAAAGGAAGAAACTTAGGTACAGAGAGGATTATTAACTTGCTTAAAGGTACACAGTTGGTAAGTGGCAGATCTGGAACATGATCTGGGATATGACTGAGGCACTCTGCTATAAATCCCATGCTTTTAACTATCACATACCTTACTTGGAAGAGGTGAGATTTACATTAGGACAGCATTAGTAAGCATTCATGGTTTGAATCTTAAATGCTTGGGGTTTCTGATAAATAAAAATTCAAGAAGGTTTTGAGAAGTACTGATGGTTGCTTGAGAAAGAGGACTTTTCCTAGAAACCTGACAAGTTATGATTTGAATAGGCAATGCATCAAGGAATGTGTGCATTCAGGTAAGGAAAAGAGCAAGAGCAAAAATACTAGTGCAGTAGTACATTTATAAAGTACATGAGATTTTAACGATATGGATGAAAACATTTTAAGAAAACAGATTTTTATTTGTTTGTTGTCGATTCCTTTTCTTTGTAGTTTCCATGCCCCTCTATTCCCTTCAGAGCTCATTCTTAATTCAATGATGTGGTAGGCTTAATAATGACTCCCCAAAGATATCCACTCCCTAATCCCTAGAAACTTTAAGTGGGTTTTATTACATGGCAAAAGAGACTTTGCAGATGTATTTAAGATTATGAATTTCAAAATAGGCAGATTATCCTGGATTATCTGGGTGGGTGCTGATATGGTTTGTCTCTGTGTCTGCCCCCAGAATTCTTCTTTTAGATCCCATAATTCCCATGTGTTATGGGAGGGACCCAGTGGGAGATGATTGAATCATGGGAGTGGGTCTTTCCCATGCAGTTCTCATAATAGCAAATGGGTCTCATGAGATCGAATGATTTTAAAAGCAGGAGTTTCTTTGCACAAGCTCTCTCTTTGCCTGCTGCCATTCACGTAAGATGTGACTTGCTCCTCCTTGCCTTCTGCCATAATTGTGAGACCTCCCCATCCACTTAGAACTGTAAGTTCATTAAACGCTTTATCCCGTATAAAGTACCCAGTCTCAGGTATGTCTTTATCAGCAGTGTGAACACAGACCAATACAGTAAATTGGTACCAGGAGAGTGGGGCACTGATGAAAAGACACATAAAAATGTGGAAGCAACTTTGGAACTGGGTAACAGGCAAAGTTGGAACAATATGGAGGGCTCAGAAGAAGACAGAAAAATGTGGGAAAGTTTGAAACTCTCTAGATACTTGCTGAGTGGCTTTGACCAAAAGGCTGATAATGATATGGACAATAAAATCCAGGCTGAGGTGGTCTCAGATAGAAATGAGAAACTTATTGGGAACTGGAGCAAAGGTGATTCTTCTTATGTTTTAGCAAAGAGACTGTTGGCATTTTGCCCCCACCCTGGAGATCTGTGGAACTTTGAACTTGAGAGAGATGATTTACGGTATCTGGCAGAAGAAATTTCTAAGCAGCAAAGCATTCAAGATGTGACTTT